>NC_071996.2:66322500-66542500 GCF_028885655.2 Pongo abelii | reverse complement strand
ATTAGGAAGCAAGGGATGAATGAATACAATGCCACTAAGTCAATTTACAGTATCATGAGCAATTCCAGTAATAACTGTAGAGGTCATAAAATGAGAAAAACAGTAAGAGCCAGGGAAAAGCTATCCACAAATCTTTAGCTAAGAGACAACTATTTTGTGTTCTTTTGTTGTTGTTGTTAAATAATATCCTTGGGCATTTGTTTCTCATAATTAAGCAGCAAATGCTGTATTTTACATGGAGATACACTGGTATCTGTGAAGAGAACAGATTAATGTAATGTTTTGCTACCTTTGACCTTGTATCCTTGAGTCTCTTGATTCTATGTCACCAAACATAGCACTGTAATAGAGTTGAGGTCCAGCTAATAGTGTGTGCTATTCTGACTGTCATGCTCCATCATTGTAACTTACTGCATGAGGTCCCCAAAGTAGCCTCGTGTGCACATGTACACATGCACGCACATGAGCGCATGCACCCACACACAGAAAATTCCCACTGACAGAAAAAAAAAAGTAATCAGAGAATGCTTTTAAATACAGATTTTTCATTCAACTCATAAAAAAAAAAATCATCTTGTTCAAGGTCTGTGTTCTAAAATGTTGTGATTCAGAATGCATTTAAATCCACCTCTCTTATAAAGTTTATTGGAAGGAGATAATCACAAAACATCTAAGCTCTTTTTTTTTTTGCATTATCCCATTATGGCAAAGTGTTATCAATTTACATTTCAATTTTCAGCCTATTAATGTTAAGCTTCATAAAGTGAGAAAGTACTTTATGATGTTTTTGTTTCTTGACATCGTTTCTTCTTAGATGATTGGTTTAAAAACAACTTGAAAATATATTAAATTGTTTACAAGTTAAATATATTAAATAAATTATTCTTTTACTATCTACTTCCATGTTTCCATATATATATATATATATATATATTACACTAGTAGGAAAACTGCGTGAGTTTCAAGCAGCTGAGCATTGCCCCAAAGCTATTACCCAACATTTCAAAATCTAAGAAGGGATTAAGATTCCTTATGAATGCTGCAGTTTTCTAGTGAATCTTGAAAACATAAATGAAGAGGCAGCTGTAACTGTTTCTAAGTGAAAGGAATACTCAAGAAGTATGTTTGATTTTAAACAGCCAATCCCAAGCCCATTATGAGATTTTAAGCTCTCATCCTCTGCTCCTTCTCTTATTCTCTCATATCTTCCTTCTTCCTCCTCTCCCTTTCTTTCCTTTCTTCCAGTTCTCCATTCTCCATCCTCATTTTAGGTGGCTAGTCCACTGGACTTTAAAAAGCGATTTCCTTTATCTGGCAATAGCACTTTCTTTTTCCAAATTCACTTGAATATAGCTCTTCAACCACATCATGTCAATCCTAAATATTATCCCAGTGACTGTGTCTGATAGGTCAAAAATAGTTTGTAAAATGAGGAATAAAAAATCATAATCAGATAAACATTGGTTATAATTTAATCTGTTTTTAAAGCATCATGGAGGGTTCATTTTTGTCAAGAAAAATAAGAATAGTTACAACTTTTGTTACTTCATGTATATGTATATGTATATATAAAATTAGCTGCACAAGCAACTTGGAAAGTTTTCTTATCTCACTCTACCAATTGATTAAACCAAATATTAGGTAGAAATAAGAATAGCCATTTGAGAAATGTCTTTGTGTATACATTATATAGAGATAGAAGTTACTTTCAGCGAGTAACTGCATGTCAGTACTAAATTGCATTTTATACAACTTAAAATTATTTTTCTACATTTTTCCACTTGAAATTTTACTGAAATTTCCAATCAAAGGCACAATGTTTATATACACAAAATGAATAGTAAGGATAAAGCTTAATTCCTAAAATCTAGAAACAAAAATGTCCTGTTAATGAACACCAAAGTAAAAATAGGTTAGATGTTCTTCCTAATATGGCCGACACTGATACATATGAAGCCATCTTACAGATCGATATATATGTAAACAGGATACCAGATCCCAAGTGCAATTAGAACATCAGATTGAAAATTCTTTATTCTACAATTAAAGCACAGGCTTAAAAGGAAAAACAGCACATTTCCAATTAAATCAACTAAGTACAAGTTAGTTACTACCAAGTCCCATTTCTAAAATAGTAGCTTTTGTTGGCACGCTTTAGGAAGTAAATATTTACCCAGAGAAATGTAATTTCCTTTTCATTTATTTAGAAACTGCATGAGCTGGTCTCTGCTTTCTAATTTTCTTTGTACTAGTTAAGGTAGTACAGAGATTTCTCATTTTGATATTAGAATTGTGTAGTTGAACTTGTGTATATTTGAAAGGGGAAGACAACATTTTCTTTCCCTTCCTAATTAGTAACTTTCTTTTTTACTTCCACTATGCTTTTAGTAATTAAAAAATAAACCTTGATATAACATTGATGTTGTTTGCAAAGTTATTTTGAAAAACATCTGCTGATGAGAAGCATGCAAAAAAACTTTCATGCCGGTAAATGTGATTGCTAATAATTCCATCATGATTGCTATGACTGCAATTTATTTATTCTTAATTTATTTTTATAATGAATTGCTTCGGTAATATGACAAATGATTCCATTAGTTAAAAAACTAAAATGTCAATTTACATGTGGTCTTTGGCGACTAATTTGCTGAGTTGAGGTTTTGGTTTTCGTTATGATAATAATATTTGGCTATGCTCTATGAGCAAAATTTATGAGGTCTGAAATATTAATCTTTTGATTTTCTGAAACAAGGTAATTTTCAGCTTTAAAAAGGTTAGCAGTTTCCCTTTCAGGGTCTTGAATACACAAGTTTTAGGCACAAACTTCTGAAACGTTGTCATCCAAAAAATAATGCTCACTTTGTTCCCTGGGATCAAAACAATTCTTTTCCACTAATGACTGCAAGTATCAACTCATTTCTAACACAGTTTCCAATGGCAAACATTACTCAGTTGTCAGTAAAAGAAAAGGGATTACATCAGCATTCGGGGGAAAAAATATTCTGTTCCTTCTTACTCCATAGTCTATGTTCAATCAGCCTGGAGCTAATGGAAGCCCTCCAGTGCTGAGAAATAAACAAACACAGTTGGGCAAATAGTCCAAAATCAAATCTAGTATATAAGGTGGACAATACATAGTTAGTTCCATTACCGAATCCTCCCCTGGGAGCTGGAGCAGCTTCAGAGCCCTTCTCATTACACACCAGCACCATCTGTAGCCAGCCTGAACTTGATTTGGGAATGTATAAAGTACACGAAAAAAAACAGACTCAGAATCGGGAGCTAGAGAATCTTATTTCAAGTTTAAATTTTGCTTGTGAAAGATCATTTGGTTTTAGACTCAGCAAACAGTGGGCCTCATCACTCACAATGAAGGACGCATGTAGCAAGGATTACTTCAGATCAGGGAGATTGAAGGTAATTGCTACTTTCCACAGGGATATATCTAGCTCAAGTATAGCTCAGGAGAGTTACAGCATGGTCCCATTAGCCACAGAGCTTCTATTCCACTTCAAAAGGCAAGCACCCTTTCCCCGTATTGCTGTTGCTGTTGTTGATATTATGCATTATTGAATTCAAAATTGTAGATGAAAAAGAAGCCAATGGCAATGGCGTTTTTAAAATATAAACATTGTGTGTGTGTGTGTGTGTGTGCACGTGTGTGTGCGTGTGTGTGTGAATTTTAGGCTCTGCCTCAAAAATAGAACCAGAAGTTTTTATTTACTAAAAATAAAATGTAAATTATTATTCATAGAAAGTGATGATGTCGGTTACATCTGTTTGGGGGCTAAATAAATGAGCACATGATTATCAATGTGAAATATATGGTGGTATTATGTGCAGTACTTGAATATTTTCATCCAAGATATGCCACCTTCCAGCAGGCAGAAGTTGCTTTACCAATGCTACCTACTTTCCCTTTTATTCTCCTTCTCCCTCCATTCCCCAATCAACCCCTACCTTCATCCAGTAACAAAATGTCTCTGGAAATCTGATTTCCTTCCACCGTTTGAATCACATTCATACAGAAATGAAAATGGTTGTATGTGTCTTTTGAATGCCCTGAGAAGTCTAAATGTATATGTGAGTGTGTAATTGAGGGAGAGAGCACTACATACCAAGTATCTAGAGATTCATAGGCCGGGTAGATCACTTTCATTGGAGAGGATCAAAGAAAGCACTTTGGACAGTGCCTGCTTCCTGTTCAAGCAGAGGCTGCCTTTATGCAATCTGAGCTCCAAAAGAAATAACTACCCCTTAACCTAGATAAATCCCTATTCCCCAAACTGAATCTCCCTCGGCCTGCCTTACACTACAGGTGGGAATCATTCACCATTAGTAAGCCCTTTCCCTACTCTAGCACTCACCTGTCTGAAGGTGTTTCCAATCTTGCCAAATTTGAGATCCTTTCACTGATGCTATGTGGCTGCAGGGGTGTTCATTGTGCTCCCTTCTGGTTTGATTTGGGTGATAAGACTTCAGGCATGACCTGGCAGCATCCCCAGGTGGCATCCTTACCCTCTGGAGTAATAAGCTGAATCTCAGACACTATCAACAAATATTCATGTATTTTTTTCCAGTACATCCTCACATTCTGAGTTACGTCAATTTGCTCTAGGCAATATTTTTCAGTGGTCAAAGATACTATTACTGATGTTGGTCTCCCTGCTTTATCCTGTGAGATGGATCTCTGGGACAAATCCTTCGTCTTTAAAACTGCGTTTTCATGTTCTTGGGCTTGTCTGAAGAAAGTCAATAACCCTTCAGAACACTCTTGAGACTTTCTTTCACTTTTGTTTTCATCCTCAAGTCTTATTTAATAAATCTCCATCATCCTAGATTCTGGTGCTCACTTTTTGGGGGATTATTTAGGATGTGAACTCTGGAGTAAGATGGATCTGGAATCAAATCTTACTTCCACAATTTGATTGTGGACTTGTATAAATTATTTAATCTTTGTAAATCTGGCCAGTGCAGTGGCTCACACCTATAATCCCAGCATTTTGGGAGGCTGAGGTGGGTGGATCACTTGAGGTCAGGAGCTCGAGACCAGCATGGTCAACATGATGAAACCCTGTCTCTACTAAAAATACAAAAATTTTCCAGGTATTATGGAGTGCGCCTGTAATCCCAGCTACTAGGCAGGCTGAAGCAGGAGAATCGCTTGAACCTGGGAGGCATGGGTTGCAGTGAGCCAAGATCGCACCCCTGCACTCCATCCAGCCTGGGCAACAGAGTGAGATTCCATCTCAAAAAAAAAAAAAAAGTATTTAATTTCTCTAAATCTCTGTTTCCTCAACTAAAAAATTAGGATAATAATGGCATTTGTATTATAAGTTTATTGAGAATATCGAATGAGTTAATTTATGAAAAGGTCTTTGTCAAGTTAGTACACAATGAATGCTATCATCATTATTACTTAATAGTAATAATAATCTAAATCTCTACTCCAATTTGTCCCTTGCTCAAGATTTTGTCCAGTGGTTTCTGATCCTAGATCATACCCAACAAGTTCTAAGAACTCATCATACCTTAAACAATGTGCCTGAGTATCTTCTTAAAAAAAGAAAATAGCTACCATTTACTGAGTAGTTCCTATTGCCAATAGTGAGCTAAGAGCTAAGTACACTATAGACAAATCACATTTAATTCTTATAACAAATATACAAAGTAAGAATTACTGTTTTTTGTTTTTTGTTTTTGTTTTGAGATGGAGTCTCACCTTATCACCTGGGTTGGAGTGCAGTGGCATGATCTTGGCTCACTGCAACCTCCGCCTCCCATGTTCAAGCAATTCTCCTGTCTCAGCCTCCCACGTAGCTGGGATTACAGTTGCGCACCACCACACCTGGCTAATTTTTGTTTTTTTAATAGAGATGAGGTTTCGCCATGTTGGCCAGGCTGGTCTCGAACTCCTGACCTCAGGTGATCTGCCCTCCTCGGCCTCCCAAACTACTGGAATTAAAGGCATGAGCCACCACACCTGGCCAAATTACTGTTTTATAAAAGAGGAAACAAGCTCAAAAAAGTTAAATGATATGTTCAAGTCCACAAGAAATAACTGTCAATGTTGAGAACTAAACCTACAGTTTTCTGTGGCAGAGATCACCATAAATATAACACCACCCATTTCCTCTTCTGTACACACAGAGTATATTTTCCAGCCTCCTTTGTAGTTGGACATCTCCACGTAACTGCATTCTAGCCAATGGAATGTGAGTCAGTGATGTGTGTATCTTAGATGCTCAGCCTCGTATAACTTCTCATTCAAAATCCTCCAGGCTTTTTTCCCCCTTCTGCCAGCTGGATGCCAATGTGCATGAAGAAAATGGCAATATTCATCAACCTGGATCCCTGAATAACTGCATAGACTAGAGCACATCTCCCTATTCATTCACTTTGCCAGTTGATCTGGAACGAACTCATTCTCTCTGTGTTTGAGATATATGCATTTAATTTTTTAATCGTAGTCTGATATTACTCTAACTAATATAGTATCCAACTTCGAAGTATTCTATCTCTATTTTAATATTGCACTGACATAAGAATTAGCCAGAAAAATGTTACAATGTTCAGAGTCACACAGGAACTTTAGAAATTTTTCTCAGGTATGTTGTCACAACTTTGGAATAAAGGTATCTAAGCTTTAATTAATTATTTCAAAGTATTACAAAATGAATACCATTAACTAGACAATTATAAATTTTAAAAGTTTACTTTTAATATTTTCCAATTATCCAAAATGGTAAAAAAAATAGGTAGGGTAACTTTAATCCTGGTATTCAATTCTTTATGAATTGTCTTTAAAAGGTTCTTAAAAATTATCCATTGTAGTCATGATTTCGTATCTCTCTACATAATTGACTCATTTTTGAACTAAATTAAATCTTGTTATCCCACATAGAGTCAATAAAAGTAACACTTTTATTTCATAATTCAGCACTTTTCAAAATACACATTTTAACCTATAAAAAATCTAAATTTAAGATTCAGTGCCATGAGAGGACTTAGAATAATACATAGTCAAGATAAAGTGTTTTACGATCAAGGAGTTCTATCTTTATGTCTTGTCTTCCACATTTATAAACCATGTGACTTTGAGATGCTTAAAATCTCTTGGCTTTGTTTTTCTCATTTGTAAAATAGGAATAATAATTACACTTCCTTCAAGGCCGTAATGAACTATGTTTGTGCCACTGCACTCCAGCCTGAGTGAGAGTGAGGCCCTGTCTCAGAGAAGAAAGAAAAATAAATAATAATTACACTTCCCTCAAAGATTGGATGTGAGGAATAAAAGATCGTGCAGAAAAAGCAAATCAACTGGCATGTAAGTGCTAAATAAATATTGAATTTTTAAATACTATAATTAGCCCTAATTTTTTAAAGAAATAATATCTTTAAAATGACCTTTAATTATAAATGCCGTGCAATATTAGACAATTAAAATGAGAAAAGTGTGAATGATCATATCAATATCTGCTATGTCTTAGTAAGAAGACATATTGTGAATGAAAATTGTGTTTCCAAAAGATTTGGAATTTTTATTTCAGATTCCAGGAAGCAGAGATTTAATGGCTAATATTTAAATGACAGGGAAGAGATTTTTCATTTGAGGTCAAAAGCTTTCTCTTTTTGTTAATGTAATGATGTCAAAGGATTGCAGAACCCCATTCCTCCAGCTGAATCTGATTCCAAATGATGATGAAGTAGAATATTCATCAGTTCTCTCTTCTCCCCAGAGAAGATGTGTTAGGAAATGAGTCTCTATTCTCTATTTGGATATTCACTGGAGATTTTTTCTTGTTTCTTTTCTTATAAGAGCAAAATATTTTAGTTCTCAGTCTTCTACTTAACCCATAGCTACTTATCTTGCTTTCAGATGTATTATCTGCTTAATTGTTCCTCTTTCAGCACCATCTCATGACACCTCTTGAAACCAGCCCATATCCAGGTTGTTGCTATAGAGAGTAGAATCAGGAGGACAACAACAGATTTTATGTATCAACTGTAGGAGCTTTCTGATGACAAAGACCATCCCCACCCACATCACTCCACTGGCACTTGAAGAACGTTCTGTAAAGAAAGCAAGTCTGTATGACTGAGTAGTGCTTCCCAGTGGGTAATTCTGAACCCCCACTTTAGCCTCTACCCATCCAACTGTTTTGCCATGTTCCCAACAGTCACCTATAACTCTGCCCTCTCCCCACTAAAATCACTCACCTTCCCTCATAACAGCCCTATTTCTGTGCCTCCATTTCTGTTGATGGGCATCATCATCTTTTCATTAGATCCAAACAGAATCTTTAGTCATCTTTGACTCCCTCTTCCTCTTCAAGTTCTAAAATAAGGCACTTCTGATTCTGGATTATCATTTATATTCAGCCTCCTACTCTCTATGTCCATAGCTGCTTCTATAGTTCACTCTTTCCTCAGTTCTCACCTAGGCTGATCTGTTAGCTCCACATCTAACCTCTTTGTCTTCACTCGATTTCAACCCACCCAACCCCTAATTCACCCTCTATTCTCTTGCCATAGTTCTGTTTCTAAAGCATGGATATGGCAATGATATTCACCTGCTTAAATCCCTGGAATAATTTATTCAGATAACACTATATGCTTTGCTCGCACTACATATTCCTATCTGTCAAATTAAATCTTTCCAAGCTTTTAGACTGAGTGTGGAGGCTCCTGCCTGTAATCCCAGAATTTGGGAGACTGAGGTGGGCGGATCACATGAGGCCAGGAGTTCAAGATCAGCCTGGCCAACATGGTGAAACCCCATCTCTACTAAAAATACAAAAATTAGCCGGGCATGATAGCACACATATGTGGTCCCAGCTACTCAGGAGGCTGAAGCAGGAGAATCGCTTGAACACGGGAGGCAGGGGTTGCAGTGAGCCGAGATCGTGCCACTGCACTCCAGCCTGGGCGACAGAGTGAGACTCTGTTTCTAAATAAATAAATAAATCTCTCCAAGCTTTTAGACAGATTTGGGCTTTCTTAAACAGAAGAAGTTGAAAGCAATGTAAAAAGCAGGAACTGCTTGCAGAAAATTCCTTTTGCCAGCTTTTGTTTTCCACAGCCTGAACACACTGAAAAGATTATTCTCCAGGGCATGTGGGAGGAGATTCTTTGAGGAATCAAGGTGTCAAGGATTACACTGAACACCAGAGGATTATTCTTTTGCAGAAGCTTTATTTCTTGGGGGAATAGAAAAAGATCCACCCCTAGATGATGCTGGCAATGGAACCAGTGGTAGGCTTGGCATCAGAAGGAGCAGGCAGCAGCTTAGGGCAAAATCTCTGTCACAGGTAGGGTTCTTTGGAAACAAATAGGAAAGGTTTTGGTGTGCATGATGTTTATTAGGGATTGATACCCATTAAAGAAAGGAAGAGGAAGTGAGCCAAACTGGGTAATTAGAGCAACTTAACTGTAGTGCAGTCTTGACAAAGCCTTGGCCAACCCCATAGGGAGCTCAGGGGTGAAAACTGCCCATCAGAATGTATTGCCTTGGGAAGGGGTTGACCTTGGTTGCAGGCAGCAGACCCTGAAGGTGCTAAGAGCTGGAGGCTATCTGCTAAGGAACTAGGGCAAGTATCCCAGTGTTCCCTACATTGTCTACATGACTATTGAGGTCTGCCCTGTGGAACCTTACCACTGTGAGCTTTTGAGATGAGAGAAACCTTGCTAAAGACTCTTTCTCCCTCTCAATTAAGTATCAAGCATAATTAAGTGCAAAGGTCTATTGCTGGTAAGAGCAACACCTCTCCAGTCTCATTGCCTTTGAGCATCACAGAAGGAAGCAGGTCAAGGTAAAAAACATGGGAGCTGAAGCCCAGCCTCAGAGTAGCTGGCAGCTTGGCAAAACTTGCAAGCGTATCGGCAGCCAAAGTAAGTACTGACAGGACACATTCATGGATGGACATGAGCATTTCTAGAAATTTTCAAAATTATTTAGAAAAGATAAATCTGTAAAAAAATTAGACATCCTGAATTTGGATCACAAAGATATGAATATTATGTAGAGGGAAGTCAAATATTTGGGCTATAGTATTTATGTAATTGCAAGTTTGCCTTTTTCACTAGATTATAAATTTCTGAAGACTGAAAATGTATCTTACTTGCTCATAATACATTAAATACACATGTCAATGATTTGAAATGATTTATTTTGTACATTTATATATGGGATCTCAAATTTTCATAATTTATTAATATATTTAGGTTACATACTTTCTTTTACTTTTCAAAGAAAGCAAGTTGGTTGCTTAAAAACTATCTTATTTTTAATAAAAATGTTTATATACTTAAACTGTAAATTATCTAAAACATAAATAAATCCTATGGCAATGCAAATTACCTAATAAGATCAGTCGTCACCTGACTATGTTTGTGGTAGGGGCAAAGGGGGATGGTATATGCTTGTGTGATATGCCTGTGAAAAAGAAAGGCAAAGAATATATATAGTTACACAAATATAAAGTATCTATTCTTTATTTGGAGATTATTTAAGAAACCCACTCTTGAAATAGTAAAAAAGCTTTGAAATCCCTGGTCAGATTATACAAAATAAGGAGATTAAAAAGTTGAAAGTCAATAAACTAATTGCTATTATGTGTCAGACATCAAGCATGCAAAATGATTAAGACAGAGAACAATGAAATGAACTCCCAGTCATATATAACTGACATTTGTATAGTGCTTTCACTTAGCTTTTCCCATATGAACAGCCAGGGCATGGATCATAATAGTCTTCATTTTACATATGAGGAAATTAATGTGACATGCCCAGTTGAAACAAAAAAAAGATTTTGAATCTATGATTATTGATGCAACAACCTCCCTTCTGCATCGTACAAACTAGCTACTGATGTCAAGTTGAAAATATTCTTAAATAGGTATATATAAAATTGTATTCATTTGTCTTTTCATTCATTCAGTCCACAAGAATTTTATGAGCCCAAGGATCAATCACACTGTGTTATGGGGATATAAAGATAAAATAGACCAGACTCCTGCTTTCAGAATGATTACAGTCTGAGGCATATGACCCTGTGGAGGAGAGAGATGGGCCCTTGTAGGTTAAACTAAATCTAGCGAGAACAATAAATAAGGAAGTTCTATGACGATGATCTAGGACATGCACCTCCAGAGTGGAGCAAATGACTGATTTATCCTCATGGGATATGGGATAACAAATCTTTATGTGGATAAAAATTGGAATAAAAGGTAAGGGTGGTCATACCTTGGAAGGTGCTGTCTGCACAGCTGAAGACTTCATTGTGTACACAGTGAAGGTAATTAAATGACTTTAAGATGAAGAATCAGGATTTTAGAACCAATACCCTCACTGCTTTCATTAGAGAACACTGGTAGCATCAAGTAAAGTGAAGCCACAGCAGTAGTCAAAGGGAGGACTATTGTGGTCCACTAACAATGCATGAGCAGAAAGGGAGTCTTGATGGGCTATGGAAGATTGGGTGTCATGAAAGAAGAACAGAGAGTGCAGAAAAGGAGAAACAGAATGAAAGAATACCATATTATTAAGAACATACCACAATTTATACTTTCTAAATTTGTGTATTATTTCTGTGCAAGGTGCAGTGGTCTTGTACAGCATTTAATTATGCAGAATGTGATTTTTGAGGTAGAAAGAACTTTAGAGGCCATTTATTCTCTTCCCCTCATTTTATACATAATGAAAGTGTGCTCTAGAAACCAAGCAGCTAGCTAGTGCAGAGCTGCGAATGAAACGCTGACTTTTCCAGTGGTCTACCTATCCCAAATATAGCTAAAATATTAACAAAGATTTGTTAAACACTCACTAAACGCAAGGCACAATGATAAACAATGATTCATAATCTGTATTCTCAAGGAATTAGCAATCTAGGCTGCCATAGAGAATTCATATTATATATTAAATAATTATTAAAGCAACATTCTGAAAAACCAAACTACCTCTAAAGTAAGCAAGGTTTGCTATCAAAGAGTTGAACAGTTGCCCTTTTTTCCTTGTGGAATCACAATTCTTATTATAAAACAAATACAGAATGTCATAATTTTTAGTTTGGAGTCCTTGAATTACAGTTTCTATGAATAATGTCCCCTGTAAACAAAAGAAATAAACTGGAAAGTTATTTCACATTTTTGCTTTTCTGTCTACAGTAGTAAACTGCGTTCATTGTTTCCTTAGCTTTTCCTGCTAACTACCGCTGGAATTGAAATTGTGTACAAAATGCTTCACTTTCTTTGCAACAATTATTTTTTATGTTCTTCACCTCTGGTAAAATGACCTCTAACCATTGCATCATTTTATAAGAGGCAATGAGGAGTTTTAAAGGAAAAAAAACCAAATATTTTATTAAATTAATTTAAAAAGAAATACTTGAATATGAAAATCTGCATAGCATAAATATTTTATATGGGAAATAGTAATAAAAATTAATATTTAGTTATATTATTCATATGTAAGAGGGGGAACCTGCTAATTTGGAAGCCCTAATTCTCTTCCTAGAATATTTCAAATAGCACATATGGAAAAATATTGCTGCACTATATTTTACAACTAGCTTATATTAACTCTGTTTTACTGTTTTTAAACTATACTCATGATTATATTTCTTACATATTTTCTTGAGTGCTCACACACCACAGAGATATAATATATAAATAAAGGCAAAATTCGCGTAACCACTGCAACCAAATTGGAAACAACACAGCATAGCATATATTAAAATTTCTCTATGAAATGTGAGGCTGAGGTATTTACCAGCACCTTCCTCTTATGCGTGTACTGCAGTATTTAAGTAGTCCAGGGATGCTCCCCACTACATTGGCTACTCCATGGAATGAGTTCAGTCTTCAGGAGTAGTAGTATCCTTTTGGCTTGGCCCTCGGAGCACCATTCAGAGCTATCATAGATGTCCTAACAGCCTGAGTAATTTAGTTCAGATTCTCAGGGTTCTCGAGTCCCATAAAATAAGTCTCCCCTGGGACAATTATCAGATTGAAATCAACCCTGAAACTTACGTTTTTACTTTTTATTTTTTGGTACAAACTTCTTCCACAAAACCTAAAACTGTTAAAAATAAGATTGTACGACAGGTTTTGAAGATCTTATTTTACAAATCTTTAAATCTTTGCTTTAAAATTATTCTTACCAATGTGTTTTTATTGTGTAATGAATCAGCATCCAGTGATACCTGGAAAGTATTTAGCCCCTGAAGTGACTTTTATGTAAGTTTAAATTTCTCTTTCTCAGAGATTATATAGAATGTTATTTATTTATTTATTTATTTATTTATTTATTTTTGAGACAGACTCTCGCTCTGTTGCCCAGTCTGGAGTGCAGTGGCACAATCTTAGCCCACTGTAACCTCTGCCTTCCGGGTCAAGTGATTCTCGTGCCTCAGCCTACCAAGTAGCTGGGATTAGAGGCACGTGCCACCACACCTGGCTAATTTTTTTATTTTCAGTAGAGACGGTTTCACCATGTTGGCTAGGCTGGTCTCAAACTCCAGGCCTCAAGTGATCCACCCGCCCTGGCCTCCCAAAATGCTGGGATTACAAATGTGAGCCACTGTGCCCTGCCTAAAAAGCTCTTAACATTGGCGTTCATAGTCCTTGCTATCCCTTTAAGAATGAATTTATGCAATTAAAAACAGCACATGACACATTGAGCCTTGTCCCTCTTCTGCCTATTACCTGTTTTCACTTAAAGAGTAATTATTTAAGCTACACATGGGGAGTAGCTTAGAGCAATAGTTTCTAAGTGTGGTCCCTGGACCAGCAACATCAGCATCACCTGGGAATTTGTTAGAAAAGGAAATTCTTAGGCCATGTATTGGACATTCTTAATAAAAAACCTGGGGGCTGGGGTCTAAGCTGATGTGTTTTAACAAGTCTTCTAAGTAATTCTCACGCAAACTAAAGTTGTATAACTGTCTTAGAACTCACCTCACCAGCAGAGGCCCATTTCTTAGTCCAATAAACACTGCTGTACTCTTCAACAAAACAGATGTTGAAGAAAAGAATAAATGTTAAAATGAGTCATAGTCTGTGACAGAGTCTTCAATATGTCTTAGATTCTCACCCAGAAGTAACTAGAAACACCAGACCTGGGCATATTAGACCCACGTCAGACAAGGCATTCTTTTATTAGTACTTGGTCACAATATACTGCCATTATTCTTAATCACTGACTCACATTTTATGCCCCAACTTCAGAATAAGTGTATAGAGCTGACATGGAGCTCCCTGTTCTGTGGAAATACAAACAAGCATGGGAAATACCACCTCTGAAGATCACTTAATTAGCTCAAACTACAAAATGAAACCTAGTATGATTGTTGAAAATGCTTCAGAATGGAAAACTAAGATGTAGTTTAAAAGTGAAGTCAATTTATTTTTAGTTTCTGTGACATTTAAAATGTGTAAAATTTTCTAGGTAATAAATAGCTTGAACGTGCTTCTGCTCATGTGTGCCACTTCTGCTGGGCAAAAACTTGAGGAATGGGGCAGGAGAGTCATTCTCCTAGTGCATCCTCACTCACCCACCCTATTGCAGGGTTCCTCCCCATGGGGGAACATATTGCCAAACTCAGAGAGTCATGATGAGAAGGCGATTTTACCAAATTTGTTAGCCATATGCCAATAAGCAGTTATAAGAAAGAATAAGCTGAGGGAGATGGTCTTACTGCTTTCATATATCCCTTAACATACTTCCATCACTGAAATAATTTCTTGGGCTTTCATAAAATGGTGAGGACCATGTCATATTTATTTTTATTTCATTTGATTTTCTCAATTCTTGCCCAGATCTGGGGTCTTTTGAAAGTTTGCTAAGTAAAAATTGCATATACATTACACACACACATATTTATGTGTGTGTGTATATATATGTCTGTGTGCGTATATACATACATATATTCAGGAAAGAATAACTCACTAAAAGTATCACTTACAAAAATATATAAGAAAAACCAGTGGGTTTTTTATTTTGTCGAAACCTTGTTAGTCATGTTTCGGTTTTGGATTTGCAGTCTGTGGAGTATTTTATACTTCTCAAATTTCTTCTGCTCACTTGTGACTCTCAAACATAATAGAAATCTCCTTTTTCCTTTCAAGTAACACTTGTCTGCTTCTAGGGCTATCAAGGGAATACTTTCTTAAAAATTGTTCAAACCAGCTCAAGCAGTGCACAAATACATACCAAATAGGAATATACTGAAAAGCAGCCGTCAAAATAGCCAAAATAATCTAAAAGCTGATTGTAAAAAATATGGAGAACAAAGTAAAAGGAGTGCCTTAAGGGCTTAGTTTCAATTTCTGCAATAATCCACCATTTCAGATAGAGTTAATTCCCTAGACTGTGTACATATGGATAATTTAATTCCACAGATAATCTCTAATATTTGTTTTGGGATAAAATGTCAAACTTTTCCCACTAAACCTTTTCACCTCCCCTTTGGACAAGTGGTCAAATGGGGGGATTTGTGGTTGCCTCTCGTTTGTCTGGCCCCACATGCCAAAGGCAGTGCAAACAAAGTGTGAAATGGATCTCCCCACCTCTCCCCTACCATAGCCTCAGCTTCATTTTGCCAGGTTTGGGGGAAGAAAGTGAACAATGGAGTATTGAAATGTAAATGTCAACGTCGTTTTTTGTGTATTTTTTTTAAGATATTTAACTTCTTTTAATAACATAGGAATTATTATACTATTTTAATGTGATAGATAAAATGAAATCATCTAAATGGAAAATGAATATATGGTTGTTCTGTTTGGAAAGGCAATATTTGAAAAATTAGGATTTTGAAAGAAAAACACTGTGTTTCAATTGCGTCTCTGCTACTTGCTAGCCAAGTAAGCTTTGAAAAGTCATAAAAATCTATGAATATTAGTTGTGTTATCTACAAAATAAGAATAATAACTTTTTCACAATAATGTTATAAGAATTAATTGTTATGCACATGTAAAGTACTTGTAATCCATAACTGCAGCATAGTTGTTATTTATAAAGGAATGAAGTGTAAAAAGTGGACAACTCTAATATCATTTCTGTATGGGACCAGAGTGTTTCAGAGTAGCTGAACTTCAAAACATCATCATCAGTAGCAATCAGTGGAGTTTTCCATGACCTTGTAATTTTTTACCCCCAGTATCATTCAACATGTTCTACACACAGTAGCTGTTCATCACATAGTTGCTAACAACTCACAATATCTTTCTCCAACAGAAAGATTGAAATCAAGATAATAACAAAGAGTTGTCAACATACCCTATTCTTTGACTGGCAGAAGTTAGATAACTGGACAAGTACAAATAGTTTACTTTTGCTAAAAAAATACATATATAAGCATATATTTTAACGTATTCATATATATATATGAATGTTATATTAAAATGCAGAATTCTCAACTGCTACTAACCCATTTCTAACAATCAAGACTTGATTTTGTTACAAGTCTTATTTTCTAAGATAATTTACTGTGTCTATAAAGAGGCCAAGGGCTATGGAGTTCTAATTTATACATTTCTTCAAAAACCTTTATACCCATGAAATAAGTCCCCGAATCTGGAAGACATATCTTTTCCTAGGCGGTTTGCAGAGTTGCTTCCCATCATTAGGAAAAAATATAACAAATTTTCCTTCATAAGAAATTGCAAGTGGTTTCATTTTTGTTTTTGTATATTCAAATGAAGATTTTTTTAACTGCAATCAGCATCACTGGAGTGAATTACCTCCAAATAGAGAGTTACTAGGTAAAAGTTTCAACACCCAACATAAATATCAAAGAATCAAATAATTGCTATCCTTTAGTGTGCTCATCAGATAACTTTCAGCTGCAAAGTGACAGAATCTCAACAGAATCTCTACAACTAACTTAAAGAGCCAAAAGAAAAATGCATTGACTCTCACTACTGCCGTCTCTCTTCTTGCACATTATTCTCTCCCGCTGCCATGATTTTTCTATCTTGGGGAAGGACCACAGTCAGCAGCAGCATGGGGCCCACATACCAATCGCTGAGAAGATTGTTTTCTCGCTCAAATCCAGTTATATTTTTTGTCCTGGAAAAGGCTCTTAAATGGCTGGACTTGGGGCACTCCATGGGCCAATCCTGGGTCAAGTGTGTTTGGGGATGGGACATGAGGGTGGTGGTATGGATCTGAAACCAGAATGGTGGAAGGGAAAAGAATCCTGGAAAGACAAAATTAGTAGCTTTGATATTTGATATTTAGTATGAGGACAAGTTATATTTTCATTAGCAAATAATGTTTTAGAAGTTCGACTAACTTCTGTAATAATTTGAATGAGTGTTTTTAGCTAAACAATATAGGAAGAGAAAATGCTTTGAGTTATTGAAACACTTATATACCTTTAGAGAGAACTGCACAGCCTTAGATATTACTTTAGATGAAGGAAAAATATAAAATATAGTTGTTGAATTTGAACAAACTTTCAAAATAACAATTAAATCAATGTGTGATCTTGAAGGGTTTATGGTGCTTTGACACTTTAGAAGACAAAGCTTTCTATTACCCCTTCTGAGAAAATTAACTCACTAAAGACTTTCCGCATCATATTCCTCAAACATAACATTTTATATCAGCAGGACTGAGAAGACATTATGACCTCCAGAGGACACTTCAAAATAAATCACTCTTTCTCCAAATTAAGCCATCAAAATACTGAGGAGAAGGATATATATCAAATAGGAGTTTTGATGAGAGCTGAGTTCTACCTGCCTTCCCTATTTTGATAGTGTTCAATCGTCAGTCTCTTCTACAGGTTAAACAAACTGACTCAGCCTCATCACTGCAGGACCTTTCAGAGCCTTTGATGGGCTAACGTGTGATACTTCCAAATCTATTTGACTTACAGAAAACTTTTAAAAATTACCCCTCCTCCTGCATACTTATCAGTCTCTTCCATAGCAGTAATACTATTTAGTAACTACTTCCCATATATTGATGACCTGGAGGTTGTCAGTCCACATGTATTGTACAGTCCTCTGATGTTTCAGTAGGAATAAATTTTCAATGAAGTATTATCCTTAAGGAAATCATCTTATTAAATCTAAAAAGAAAATCTTTGAAAAATCTCATGTAACATATAACTTTTTAAATTTTAATTTATAATTTCAGAGTAGCATAATAGAATGTTTAAAGTTAAGACTTGAGTCCAGGCATGGTGGCTCATGCCTGCAGTCCCAGCACTTTGGGAAGCTGAGGCAGGTGGATCACTTGAGGTCAGGAGTTTGCGATCAGCCTGGCCAAGACAGTAAAACCCCATCTCTGCTAAAAATAAAAAATAAAAAAAAATTAGTCGGGTGTGGTGGCGCATGCCTGTAGTCCCAACTACTCAGGAGGCTGAGGCACAAGATTCGCTTGAACCCGGGAGGCAGAGGTTGCAGTGGGCCGAGATTGCGCCACTGCATTCCAGCCTAGGAGATAGAGTGAGACTCTTGTCTCTCCTGAAAAAGAAAAAAAAAAAAAGACTTGAAAAACTTCTACAATTTAAGTAGATAAGGATATTTTTACAGAGCTTTACACCATACCACTCCTCTTCCAGCCCTCAGGCCTGCAGAACAGAAAAAAAAAAAAAAAAAAAAAAAAAAAAAAAAAAAAGGCTAAGAATCACAATGTTTAGCAGTCTCCTATTTGGGCACTCCTTCTTAGACTTTCAGACACTCCACACAACCAATACTCACCAATGATTGACTATGGCATTGCTCAGAGGAACTAGCAGGGAATCAAAAAGGCCAGTATTGTCTTAGATAAGTCATTTAAATCTGTAACTGCTGGTTTTCTCATTAAAAAAAGAAAAGATCTTACAGTACTTATCTTACATCACAAGGCTATGTTACTGTGAAGAAGAAGCAATAACATAACATATGGAATGACAAACTAGTTATGTTACATAAATAATTTTTTTCGTTAGTTTGTCATAGGCTCCAGCCTCTCCAGTCTTCAGTCATCCTAAACACTGGTGAAGAAGCACTTTGTAAATTGCATCCCTTTTCTATTGAGAAGGCTTGTTGTCTTTCCTCTGTTTCCCCTCCAGATTCCCTGCTCTTTCCCCCAGAGGCTGACCTGTATAGGCGACATCAACAGTCTCCCTTGTCCTCTGAATTCTGGATGGATTTGGCCAATGGAAAACACCAACAGGGAATGAGAAGGCGAAGAGGGAGTTCAGCATACTAATCCCCTGCTCATTCCTGCCATAACCTGGCTCCTGTAAGAGGTCCAGCTCCTGTAAGGAATTCATCCCAACAGTTCTTTGTCTTTAGGTTCCATTATCTGCTCACTCTTCATGCCCCATCAGTCTGTAGATGGGGATATTCAGTGCATGCGTCATCCTTAGATGGAGACACAGGGGCTTCTGCCTTGAGCTTAATGCTTTCAGGAGTCCCACTCTGGTTCTTCTCCGATGAGGCCTCTTCCCACAGTGAGATGAATCTTCATGGCCAAAATGATGTGACCACCTGTCCCTCTAGACTGCATTCTAGGTACTCAGGACCTCAGAATTCTCTACCTAGACTTATCTACAACTGCTTCCAGGGCTGTCTGTTTCCCCAGGTCCAGCATCCAAAATGCAGACCATGCTGTGGGTGAGTGCACCCTGTAGCTAGATAAATGACTAAAGGGTTGCTGTAAGTGGAGCGTAGATGGAGTTTATACATAAAAGCTAAGTTTAGGAATGACCAAAGGGTTGCTATTTGTGGAGCATAGATGGAGTTTATACATAAAAGCTAAGTTTATCTCTTATGGAGTTACGGGATTTAGACAGGTTCCACCTAGAAACATGAGCATCTTTTTTTAATTCTTTAAGGTGCTGCCCTCTTGCCAAGCCATCCACAGGGCCACATCTATGTAATAGGAATGCCCTCTTCTAATTCACAGAAGATGTCATACAAACTAGTGGTAGCCCTAGAACTATCAAATTTTTTTTTTTTTAATTGTGCTACCCTAAACCCTAGTTCCCATGAAGGTATCCGGCAGGCTACTGCTAAGGCATGAGGGAGAACTGTCCATTAGCCAGGGTTCCCATTCATACAGAGTGGCTGGGCTCTGACCTGTTTTATATATTAAGTTACTTATACAGTTTTATTTGAGTAGATAACCCTGTAGATAAGTTAATTTTGAAAATCACTGTACTAGGTAATCTAAAAATTCCCAGCTACCATTAGATGGCCTTATGATCCTCTAAATCATATCATATGCAATTGTCTAGTCTTTTCATTTTAGAGCTTTCATTTAAGCCATGATTTCTCATTGTTCTACCTATTTCCTTTTATGTTCCGTGTTCACATATGTCTCTTTAACTTATTTAAAATATTTATTCCTTTTTACCGCTACTATGTCATTCAAAGAATGACTCCCAAACCACCTCCTCTGAGAACCTTTCCAAGTTAATCTGAACACTGATGAGGTATTTTAAAGTCATCATCAAGGTGTTGGAAAGCAGATGAAACATAAGCCTGTTGCTAGAGTTTTGTTGTTGTTGTTTGTTTGTTTTTCCTTACTTGAGCTTAAACACTACCTAGTTTCTCTTAATTCCAATGCACAGTTCTCCCTCATGCAAATTTGTTTGGGGTCAAAAAGACAGCCACACTGAAAACAAAAAAGAACCTAATCAGACCCAATACTGAAAGGTTACAGTTGAATGTGCTTAGATGCCATACTTAACAATTGTTTGAAGAATAATAATTAACTTATCTATGAAACTAACTCATCTATGGAAGCTCAGATGTTAGTAACTTGTGATTAATTAAATCTAATAGACTAATTATGTCTATTGAATGTATAATAATAATATTTAACAAAATATATTAATTCACAAAATGATTGAAAAAATATTTTGGTAGTAACATGTATTCATTTCACAAATAAAGTGGAGTCTCAAAGATTTTTGGATTATCCTCTGAGGCGACACAATAAGTTATAAATGGAAAAGCCAATTTAAGAGCGCTGGTCTTCTGACTATTTATTCATTAGATTCAGATTGCAGTTTCAGTGTTCAAAACCAAGATAAATTTAGTGTCTTTTATCTTAGAGTCAGTTATATTTTATAAGTCACCATTTGTATTTTAATATTTGCCATACCATTTGGTTTATTTTATTTTTTAGCTAAAATGCCATAACAAATATGCAACATATTCTTTTGTGCAACCCTATAGAACTCTAATACCAACGAATGACTTTACAGAAAGAATTATTGAATAGAATTTCCATTTAGTGTTAAAGAAATGCCTTGGTTCAGCAACATCCAGTAAGTGAGCACATAAATAATTGCTTATTAAAGACTTTATATATGGAATATTACAACCTCCAAGTATTAGCAATTCAATAATGAAAACATTATGATTTACTTTCCACTACCATTAGTAATTGACACCATGGATTATATAATGTTACTTCCTGCCAGTAATTTTGACTGAAGCAAAGGAGAAGTGGCTGTGAAATATACATTTATTACTCTATGTGAATACTGTACAATTACTATGAATGGTTGATGAACTCTTTAACTTTCTGATACTCATTGACAAGCTGTATTGAATTGCATTCTATGGCATCTGTCAAGGGACATACAGAACTCTATTTACTGGGCCCATTAGAAAGAGAAAGAATGTTCAATCAAATTTATGAGAGGTCTGACTAAGTTATATTACATTTATCCTTGGATAGGGGAAGAAAATATTCTTAGATATTTGCACTTTTGATATAGGAAATAAAATGAGAAATTGATTGGGAGCTTATGGCCGAGGGAATTTTTCCAAGGTCGTAGTTTATCATGGGCCCTTCCACTGTAGACAACCTGAAGACTTGACCCTCAACAGAATGAATGGCCAAGATGTACATGAGGGCCACAGGAGCACGCAAGCGTATTGTAAAGCCAAGGTTATAAAGCCCTATGTCTTTCATATTCACTTTATGATGTGGTTATTGGCATAGAATTATCTATTACATATTCTTATTCATAAGTAAATTCTGAAAACAGAAACTCTGTCTCCAATCTAGTATTTGTCTAGCTTAAGAAGTTTGTATCCCTCAGTTAAGAAAAAAAAAAATGACAAAACCAGTAATCCACGTGCAATTGCTAAAACTTCTGATATTTCTTAACAGAATAATGCTACTATCTGGACTATGTATGGTGTCTTATTTTTGTCTCAGCACACAAATTCTTAAAAGGGGGAAAAAAGCCATGGCCTCTAAGTGCCAACAGAGGTAGAATTCAAGGTCTCTCTGAAGATGACCTTAGAAACAAACATGTGAGACAAAGAATTGAAGAAAATTTGGCCCATGGCCTCTTTAAATTTTTCCCTCAGCTAAACAGACATCTAGTCACTTAGAAAAGAACCCACCCCCTTGTTAGACTAGCTGAGGGACAATCCCCTGTTGTCATTTTTATTGTCTGCCCTGGAGAAGGAGGCAGCTTGGGATGCCTAATGGAATCTTGATTCTATTTCACAGCTACAGAGCACAGCCAGAGGCCCGTGATGCTTTTGTGAGCCAGAATCCACGGAGGCTAATTTTGGCTGAATAGAGGCTAAAGAGAATTCATTTTTCCTTGTTACATTTATTTCACTAAAATTGTTCAAACTCACAAGATGTTGCTGGAAGGACACCAGCAAGCACTTCTTAATTGGGGCCCCATTCAGTAGCAAAACTGACTTTGCAGGTACCAGCCACAGAGGTGATGAGGATTTCAGGGTCCTAAATGCATGGAAATTAACCTTAACACAGGAGACATAAACGTTATCTGTACTTAGATGTGGAATATAATCTCGAGGCTTCTGTTTCACATACTTGCTGGAAACTGTAACCATGGCTCTCATCTTTCAGTTGCTACATATGAAAGGTTTCGTGTCCTGACATCACCAGTGGGTTCTGCTGAGCATGCTCAGGAAGATAATTGCTATTCCCCCCAAAACACTGGGAGTCTCTAGAGATAACTAGCAGCAATTGAGTATTAACCAGTTTTCAGGAAGCCAAATGGACAATAGAGACACAGGAAGAATCATTTTGTCTTTCCCTCACTTCAAATTTTAATGAGTAAGAAAATTTTTATATTTATGTGTTTAAATGTGTTTGACATTCTGGCCCTATGTATTATCGCAATGTTGGTAGCACAGAATCCTATTCTGAATTTTAAGTTTGCACACATTTGAATTACTACCTATAATTCTAACTTTTCATGAATTTTTAACTCAGTAATTAATAAGAATGGCCATTAAATTGCTAAAATCTTGGAGGAAAAATATTCTGTAAGAACTTGCTAAATGTTGCTATCACTCTTACTATTTTCTGTGGATTCTTCATTCTCTGTTTAAAGGCAGAAACACCCTCAGAAGGTATCTGAGAGAAAGCATAATTATCCCCATTTTACAGACGGAGAAATCAAAGCCTATGAGCCATTGATAGAGTGTCTGATGGAAGAATTTCTGTCTTCCATTTCAAAATCTGCTCTTATGGATTGAGCAACATAAAATAAACCTAATGTGTTTTTTTTCCCCAAATGAATTTAAACATAATTCCAATACAGAAATTGGTGTTTTACAAAGGAAACTTAGGAAGAAAATGAATTTCCCTGTAACAGGTACTCCACGGTGTTTGTTGTCCAGAGGGTTCAGAAGGTAGTTAACCTAAGCTCACCTGCATTAAATATTGACCCTGAGGGGCAATTTGAGGCCTTGCTAATGGGGCAATTTGGGGCCTTAATGATGCAGACAAAAAGGTCCACAATCCTACTTGATGAAGTGAAGAGCCTCATTAGCATGATTTTCAAGGGTGGTACTCAAAGAATTAGCTTGCCAACCAAAGCCGCGTCTAAACTGGCCAAATAAAGAGCTCTTCATTTAGCTAGAGTGCTATATTTGACCAGTGCCTCCATGTTCCTGTGCATTTGATTTTCTTTTCTTCTAGAGCAGTAAGTGTTTTTATGTCTTTTTGTTGGTTTTTTACCACAACCTAAATGGGCAGCTCTTGATTTTTGCAAAATTTTGAGAGCATAACAAAAATGTTATATTTTTAAAGCAATAAAAAAAAAAGAAAAGAAAGCCAGTGTAAACTTACCCCAAACGACCAGTTATTCCTACAAGAGCAAAGTTTTGTGATGAAAGCAAGGGCATATTTTTTAAGCTTCTGGATTTGTGAAACAGGTGCCAATTTCTAATACACAGCAAAGGCAAATTTAGAAAATAAGACATGCCAAATCACCTTTAAATGTAAAACAACTGAGCAACAAATGCCATTATTTTACATAATTTTAGTGACATGCATGATGCTTTTGCAAGTGCTCAGAATTTAAAGCCACAGTATGTTCAGTAGACAAATGTACACTGGCATACATACCACACACGAACACACACACACATACAGCATGCAAACTACATGTCAATGTTAACTCGATGAAGTAAAGAAGGCAGCTGTACATATACTTAGTACTTCATCATTAGACATCCACATTTATTGAACAAATGTGCAGTAAGAATTATTAACCGTAGTGGAAAATTTTCCTTGTCCTTAGAAAATGTGTTTAAAACACCTAGAAATGTAATATTCAATAAATACTAGAAAACATCTCACAACACTATAAATCTTATCAAATGAATACATAGACTTTTTTATTATAATTTTACATTATACATAGGCACACTGTCTAATTTGATTACTGAATACGACACATTCTTCTTTGACTTATCCTTACCCACTAGATTGAGTAGACTGAAGTGCCCTCAGCTTTGCCGTAGGCTCCTAATGCCTCAAGCTACTGCTTTAGTGACTGATTCAAGAGAAAAATAAAGAATGAAAATTCAAAATGTGACACTTTTAACTAATGAACTGCAGGATAATTTCATTTCGGCCCTGGCGACGGCTATCCCTTTCTACATTTATACTCTATCGTTGGCCATAATCTTTGGAATGAACATGTTTTAAAAATGGAATAATGTAATTATTATCACAACTAATTTGTACCTCAAACAGCCCAAATTAAATTCAATAAGTGCAGGAGAAATTACTGTGATTTAAGGTCTGATGTTTCACCCTACTAAATTTTTAATTGTGGCAAATATGTTCTGCTTCGGGAACATAGAATAAGAAGTGTGGCAAAGACTCTCGACATTCCTCCATATAAAAATGTTTTTGTAATCACTCTATTTAAATAGTAACATTTTATTTTTTTAAGCACTTAGTTTCTTGATCAGGATCCATATTCATGGGGCCTCGCTGTAATCCACTTTACCACTTAATGTTGCAATTCAAATGTTCAGTCAGAAGCAAAGCCCTCCAGAATAAAGCATGAATATTACCGTGTGGGGCTGTAAAGAGAAGACTATTAGAATATATCACCAACACACTAGGGGACCATTTAGTCCACTGCTCTAAATACATCATTTAATTACAATGGAGACATTACTTCATGTTTCTACTGATGTAAGTATTATTAGAATTCATGATATTCGCAGGCTACTGTGGGCCATTACATTGGCCATAAGCTATTCCATAAGATTTACTACTAAAGGCCCGCAAGGGTATTTGAGCATTCATGGATTCTGTGGCAGTAGGCTTTTATCTAAGACACATAAGTGAGGGACAACCGAGTTATTATCTCTAAGAAACATAGCTTAATATTTTGGATTCTAAAGGTTAAGGTACCATAAATCCTGAATTACTCTGAGATATCACATAAAAAGACATTTTTATTTTATTTTACTCTATTCTGGCTCTTAAAATATTTTATGATGGCAGTTTTCAGAGTTGTACCATGTTGTTTACATTCAGTCCCTGGATGCATCAAAACACTGACACAGCATTTCTTTTAAACTGTCGTAAAAAAAGCAGAAATACATTGTGTGTGTGTGTGTGTGTGTGTGTGTGTGTGTGTGCGTGTGTCTGCATGCACCCATGTGCGTTGTGTCTGTGGTATAATAGGGAAGAGAGAGGGATGGGTTAACTAAATGCTTTATTTTTTTAAAAAAGCATACTCAATTTCCAGTTTGATGAGTATTGATCAGTGCTGTGATTGGCCCTTTTCGTGATGGGTGTCATTGTGTTGGGCTGAGCTGAGCTGATTTGCCCCTGGATGCAAAGCCTTAGGACCTCTTAGAAAGGAGATTCTGTGAAACTACACGAGGAAGTGCAGAATCTGCTGCAAGAAACAGCTTCCAAAAGCTGCCTGTTTTGTAGACAATGAAAATTGCCACCAGAAAACTCAGTAAAGACTGATGAAAGGGCTTAGTAAATTTGTCACGAAAATAGGCAGAGAAAAAAACTTTTCCCTATTATGAAATGAAAACTTCTGGATAGCTTCCCAACAAATGAAAGATTAGGGGTTTGGGAAAGCAATGCTTTGAAAAAGCAGGTAGAATATAAAATTCAACCAAACAGTCCAATATCCATGTGTCATGGCAATGCCACCTTTACATTTCTCTCCAAGCCTCTTTCTTGCTATTGTAAGGCACCTGTTAGGTTTCTGAGTCTTAATACATGGAGCATATAACTCTTTTGCATTTTCCAGGAAAACTAAGGCAGATTCATCAGCATTGGCTGTCTTGTCGAGAAATGGCTCCAAAATGACAAATAGCCGCAAGCCGCAAGAAGGGTATAGTGAGGGTACAGAAGCTGTGTTTACTGAGAGACAGGAGGAGCTATTGATTTGACATAGAAAACCAACTGAAAAGTTGGACAGACAGCTCAGATGTTTGATCTCTGAATCTGTGATATAGATGCCTCACTTTTGTGGCAGATTTTTTTTATCATCTTCCTTCCTCCCTATCCTTCCCTTTACCCAAAACCCATCAACTCTCAGAACATAATATCCTGGGGCCCTAAAACTTCTCCAACGATGGGATTTCCACCACTGCTACATGAATAGCTACCAGAAGGGCTATTCATTATTCCAGAAAAAGTCTCAGTTTCACAATGCATTGTTCTTATAGCTTTGAGTAACATACTAAAGTTCTAAAAGGTTATGTCTAAGAAAAGGAAGTAAATAAAATAAGATGATCTTTCTTGGACAAAATTAGCCATTCTTTATTAAAATCTATAATATTTAATTACTTCATTAAATTAAAAAATCAAATGTAAGCATTAATAATATTTATCATAAAGCCATATTACTTTCTATTATTTTATCCAATTAGGATGTACTAAAGCAGTGCCCTTTTGGCCTAAACCTCTGGATTTAACCACTAACTACTTTGCATAAGAAGTATAATGTATATTTTTAAATCTCAAACATATTCAATCTAAGTCATATTTTAAAACCTAAACATTGATCAAGACCATCCTGGCTAACACGATGAAAACCCATCTCTACTAAAAATACAAAAAATTAGCCGGGAGTGGTGGCTGGCGCCTGTAGTCCCAGCTAACTCGGGAGGCTGAGGCAGGAGAATGGCGTGAACCCGGGAAGCAGAGCTTGCAGTGAGCCGAGACTGTGCCACTGCACTCCAGCCTGGGCGACAGAGCAAGACTCCATCTCAAAAAAAAAAAAAAAAAAAAAAACCTAAATGTTATGAATTAGCATATCAGGTTTATAATAAAAAATATCTCTTGGGAAATATTAATGCTATACTTTTAAGAAACCACCATGCTGTGAAGGCCACCCAAGATTTCTAAGTCTCTAAATATGAACCTTTAAGTTGATATATAGTTATTGATGACAGTAAAAGAAGTGTGTATGCAATTAACATAATAATTAAACTATCAGTATGAATCATCACTACTCTGAGTACAAGTATTATATAATACTTGTATAATTGTATAATAGTATTACTATACTATGATAGTATATAGTATAGTATAATTACACAATAGCCCCATCATGCAGATACTATTTTTATCTTGATTTTACAGATGGGAAAATTGAGGCCTAGAGAATTGAAGCAACTTGCTCAAAGTAATGTAGCCAGCTGGCAGCAGAGACAGGGGTTGTGCTGTAGTGTCTGACTCTCCAGTTGCACTCATAACAAAAGCTCCCTACTCCTCCCACTCCATGTGCACTGAATGAACTCGTGGATACACATTAAAGAAAGAAAGGCAGGAAACAAAATGCTGAGGTGTTTATCAGAAACTTTCTATACTTTGTATGTGTTTTTTGGTTAGACTATTAACATATCTGAACCTAATTTTGCTCCCCTCATTTTCTTTTCTCAAGCTACGTTTTTTTTCCAACCATAGATTTTTTTAACCACATGCCTCCACCAGCTATATGCTATGTTTTTATTTATTATCCTTAAACAATTTAGTTCCATCTGTCTCTTTAAAAAGTAGTAAAATCACCATAATCATTATGTTATCCAAATATTTGTAGAAAAAAAATGCGATGGTGTAGGGAGGTGCTTCCCTCCCTTCTAATTTCAAACCAAGTACCTCTTGCTCTCCAGAGCTGAACAGCACCTAAGAGTGGGAGCTTGGTCCCAAGCCGTACCAGAATTCCAGTAGACAGGGTCAGCACAGGGTTTTGACAGCTTCTAAGCCAGAGGTACTCTTGGCCAAGAGGCCATGGATGAAGATCAGAGCTCCATGATTCCTGCACAGAGAAAACTTCACCCATAGAGACCCAGAAATGTCAAACAAGAGCAGCCTGAGAAGATTTGTAGGTTGAACTGGCCCTCAAAGAGTGGGCTGAACATGTACACTGGTGCTTGAAAAGGGTTAAGATTTCATTAATTTACTCATTATATGTATTGAGCAACCACTTTATGCAAAGTCCTGGTCCAAGTGTTGAGGATATAAGAATGAACAACGACAACATCAAAGTCCTGGCCTTTTCAATCTATCTCTGTGGTGGGAAAGGGTTAAACCTAAGCTTCACATCACCCAGAAAACTTCTCACTGCTCATTGGAAGTGTGGCTCACCCTCAACTCAGACTTCTCACTAGGTTCAGTTGCCACAATGGCAGCTCCAGATGTAGCTTTATACTTTTAGATATTGTCTCAAGGAATTCAGCCATTAGGTCCTGGATCCCATATTCAACTCTCAGAGGTTTTTCGTTGAAGCCACTCTCACTTTGCTTGAGATAGAAGAAAGCCCCACTAGGGGCAGGGATGGAGCTTAACATACAGTTGTCTCCAGAGAAACTTCCCTTCACTGGCTGGAGGTGGATGATCTCTAATATTGGGAGCAATGATTTTGCAGTCTCTCAGCATGGCAGAATGTATTTAGGTAATCTTAAAAAAATGTTTTTTGTTTTCTTTCATGTAACCTTATATTTTTAAATTAGGTATCCTTGTGTATATTTTGAGATTGATAAATAAACTTTTTAATCCTATATTTAAATAATTGCATGAAAGGATATCATTATTGATAAAATAAAAGCTGTTTCATTATTCTTTTAATGTATCCAATGAAATCTATCACAGCAATTTGATACCTACCATTATCCTTTTAAAATACATGCATGAGATCGTCTCTAATAGTTGAAAATTTTACATCATCCTTTTTACTTCCTGAATTTAAAGCCCGTTCTCAATTCCCTCTACAGAAGTTTTACCTAATGCCTTATATTATTATGCTTGAAATTATTTTTCTGATCACCTTGTCATGCTTCTCTGGAATGAAAATCTGCATATAAATCAAAATGTAATTTAGAAATTATTATGACCACAATTTTCTAAAAGTTTAAAAATTATTCTGGATTCAGTTGTCATTACAATTATTATTACTACACAATTGATCAAAACAACCTGGATATATTACAAGGGTTGATAAATACTTTTCAAAGATAAAGTTATAATTTTATTGGAAAGAAGTACCTTAATGAGATGGATGAACTTTTTATTTTCAATTAGTTTATGTATTCGTGGATGAATATAACTTATTGCTGAAATAACATAATTTAACATTAAATCTATTCCTATATTTTATAGATACAGGCATAAGAAAGTTAGCTCACATAAATAATATA
This sequence comes from Pongo abelii, assembly GCF_028885655.2. Taxonomy (NCBI): domain Eukaryota; kingdom Metazoa; phylum Chordata; class Mammalia; order Primates; family Hominidae; genus Pongo; species Pongo abelii. Next base: position 66,512,584 of record NC_071996.2, on the reverse strand, counting down.
GTGATAATGTAAGGAATTATTTTGTTATAGCTATATTTTTCAATTCTTAGAAATCCTAAATTATGTGCCAAAAGTCACATGGTCAGGTCACGTGACTTGATTAGTTCCTGCATCAATTTTATTTTTTAAAAAAACAGCAAACCATCTATTTTTGAAATGAATGGATTTCTCTATCATTGGAGTAACTCATTTTCTGATTTCTCATAAGTAAACCAAAATTTATCAAACGATAATAATCCCATTATTCTTTCAGTGAGAAGTACCTAGTTTAAATTTACATGGTCAGAAATGGTAAGGTAAAAAGCATGGCTTATTTAAAATTATTTTCCAAAATAATTCTTTTAGGTAGAAAAAAGCTTTTTATATTGTCATGTCTTGTTATCAAAACGTTGGACCTGTTGATTTGCTTTATTTATGGAAAATATTTGTTATATAACCTATATGGCAAAACAAGTCCTTATGTTGAAATCTGTCAAAATGACTTCCTATAAGAAAAAATATGACTTTATTTTTCATTTAAAATAAATGTGCTAATTTATGTTCCCATGAAAACAACCTGTCTTTTAAATTCTAATCCTCTGAGACAGAGAGAAATCAAGGAGGCCCTGGCTGCACGGCTGCAATAAGGCCCTCTATATCCTTTCTTTATGTTGCCTTCATTGGTCTCTTCATAGTCTCTGAGGTCTCTTCATAGTCTCCCTATTCTTCATCAATAGTCAGTGGAAGAGGCAAGGACCCCAAAGGAAAATAATGGTCTAAATCTAGAACTTTCCAACATGATAAAAATATTCTACTTCTAATGTCATGTCACCCTTAATAGAAACAAAGTTAAGGTAAGAGGGTATCTAGATTAGAAGAGTCTTCTCTACGTACAACGTTTTTATAAAATCTCTTTGTTTGAAATCTATCTCTACACCCAGGAGGAAAAAGGGTTACCATATTAAGATGTGGGACAAGGGAAAGTTATGAGTTTCATTCATAAAGTATGAAAAAGAGAATTGTAATGGGGAAAATGTGGGAAAAAAACAACATGACACTTGGATCACAGGTATATTCTTAGGTAAATCAATTTACTAAAAAAAACACATATAAAAATTGTGGATATAGGGACTGATACTCTTAAAACTATATATGTTGTACACCTCTTGGAAAGTGCTGGTACCCCAGAAGCGCACTTACTCCTGTGTCAAAATCCCTGGTTCCCAGTAGAGGATCTAAATTATTCAGTGCCTGGAAATTAAACCATACTAGGAGCCCTCTGGAAGAAACATAATACAAAAATTTAGAACATCCTTAAATATAGGGCCTTGGAAGAGGCTTATGTACCTGAGGAACCTTGAAGCTAACGTGTCATTATCTTCATGGTAATTCTACCTCTGAATAAGGAGATATTTATCACCTTTGGATAGTTGGCCTGTGAGACCTCAGCTAAGACAGAAAGCATACTGTTTTCACATCCAGTTAGAACTATGTTTCTACTACTATCATTTGTGATATTTCTCCTTGCAGATTTGTCTCCCTCCTCTCTTAGACCACACATCATTTGGAGCCATTTTCTGCTCCTGAACACCCTCCACAACACTGAACAGAGGACGTGCTGAAATGTTGATGACCAGATAATTAACTCAAGCCTTCCACCCAATATCCAGGAACAGTGCAAAGTCTGGAACAATTCCTTTTCCATATTTTCCAAGGATCTCTTGGTTTTATGAGAGTCCAAAAACTGTGGCAGCACATTGCCTCTTGTTATCAAATCTGTTCTGGAGGTACATGGTTTCTTCCAGAAACGTTAAGGGGAGGACTAGTGGACAGATAAAACACTGCCTGGACCAAGACTTACTGACAGCTCAGAAGCAGGATGAAGTTTTTAACTTAGTGACCAGGGTCTCCCTGGGGACCCCAGAGGGAATTTCTGGAAGCTTACTTGGTAGGTTGCGGTCTGGAAGTTTGGTTCAGAACATGGTGGCAGGGAATCTTCTTTTTTCTTACCATAGCATGATCTTAACAGTTGTTTCTGTTCCCAGACATAGCTGGCACAAGGGCTCAAGCCTGGATCCAGAACTTCTCTGGGAATAGAGGCTGTTTCAAGCCTGGATCCAGAACTTCTCTGAGAATAGAGGCTGTTTCTCACTTTAGAACTATACCAAAGAGATGTAATTATATCATTCTTGCCTGACAATGAAGATTCTATCCTAATGAAAGGGATTCTCATTGTTTCTAGGGGTTATAACAGTTTTCAAAGTCATGCCATCTTTATTTATTTAAAATTGATCTACTGGGCCAGGCGTCGTGGCTCACGCCTGTAATCCCAGCACTTTGGGAGGCCGAGGCGGGCGGATCACCTGAGGTCAGGAGTTCGAGACCAGCCTGGCCAACACGGTGAAACCCCGTCTCTACTAAAAATATAAAAATTAGCCAGGAATGGTGGCACACATCTGTAATCCCAGCTACTTGGCAGACTGAGGCAGGAGAATCGCTTGAACCCGAGAGGTGGAGGTTGCAGTGAGCTGAGATTCCCACTGCATTCCAGCCTGGGCAACAAGAGCAAAACTCCATCTCAAAAAAAAAAAAATTATCTACTCTCCTACACATAATATCTCAGTGTTTCCAAGATGCTCAAATCTGCATTTTACTAAGGAGTTACCTTCAATGGCCCTCTGAGGCTGTCTTCTATCTCTGTCATTAATATATACCATAAAACACAAGTTTATTCTTCAGGAAGGCATAGTATTCTGTTGGCATTTTATCATCTATCTGCCCTTTTCCAGGTAGGTATATTTATGTTTGAATTGTCTCCTTTTCCTTTTGGCCTCCTTAAGGGCATAAATTGTATCAAGATACTCTGCTGTATACCTATGGCATTTGGACAATTGTAAACAGGCATAAGCCTAATTGACACCAGGACAAAACTCAGTTACAAGCAACACTTTCAGAACTGGATATAACTTACTTCTTACAGTTTGTAAATACATGTTTCTGTATTGGATACTAAGGAAGCCAAAATGAATATTAGCAGTCTAAGATGCTGATAGCACTGCCCCCCAGCTTATATCATATTCTGTACTTCAAGTTGCTAACATAAACATAAACTCTTCTGCACAATAGGGTACCTCACTGTTAGGGTGTTTATGAGTTATGAGTTTTTCAAGTAGGTATAGAATTAACAGGTATTCCTACTTCATCAGTTTCGTGGCCTCAGCAGAATTACTGCATTTTTCACCTTGTGGTTCAAATGAGTTCAAAAGAGGAAGGCAGCATTACATGATGGAAAGGGCCTCATGATGTCAATTAGATTAATAGACAGTCACCTTAATCCAGTCCCACAGTATCTAACAAGAACTGCGTCTTGCTGCATAGTAATAAAATGGTAAACACAGAGCATGAGATAACCGGGGAACATTTTTGTTTGACAGTAAATTCTCAACCAAATCTTGGTAAAGAAAATAATAATCACTAATGTTTATTGAATACTTAATACATATTAGATTCTATAAACAGATTATCTTATTCTGACTTCAATTTCATGAGTTAGATATTCCTAGTATCCTCATTTGTCAAAATAGGGAATTGAAATTAAAAAAAAAATTGTTTTGACTATATTTACACAGGTAGGTAGGAAGGGAAGAAATATTCATGCCTAAATAGATCCCATACTTTCCTAACTACTACCATTACAGGGAGAAGTTTGAGAAATACCTAGGACAGTAAAGTCCTCACTTAATGTCATCAATTGGTTCTTGGAAACTGAGACAAGTGAAATGACATATAATGAAACCTATTTTAGGCCAGGCACAGTGGATCACGCCTGTAATCCCAGCAATTTGGGAGGCCGAGTGGAGTGGATTGCTTGAGTCCAGGAGTTCAAGACCAGCTTGGGCAATATAGCCAAACCCTGTCTCTACCAGAAAATACAAAAATTAGTTGGATGTGATGGAGTGCACATGTGGTTCCAGCTACTTGGGAGGCTGAGGTTGGTGGATTACTTGAGCCCAGAAGCAGAGGCTGCAGTGACCTGTGCCACTGCAGTCCAGCCTGGGCGACAGAACAGGACCCTGTCTCAAAACAAACACACACACAGAAAAACAAGAACAAAAAAAGAAACCTATTTTACCATAGACTGATTTTAAACAAGAGTTAAGTTTCTCTGGTATCTTTGTGATTACAAAAACTACACCAAATTTCTAAATAAGAATCAAGAACATTTTTAGTATTAAACATTGAAATAAGTGTGAGCTATTCATACATTAAAGAAAGACTAATAAAAACAAGATAATTGCTCAATTTTTGGTGAATTGGTGTATGGCGATGGTCATAGTCCTAGTAGGTTACAACAAGGAATAAATGTTTGCAAAGTGAAAACTCTAAGGCGTAACTTCTCCCACCACAGAGTTCAAAAACAATCACAAACAGGGTGGACGCTTTCCTACTGCACCGTTTATTGCCATTTGTATGGTTATTGTAGACTTCACAAATTTTTATTTTAGAATCATTGGCATTCATTCATTTTCCAACCCAGTTATTCCAGTTCAGGGTATTGAGTGGCTAGATTCCATCCTGGCAACTCAGGACACAAGGTAGGATCTCACCCTGGACAGGATGCCATCCCATCACAGGGTGCGTGCACTTGTGTGTGCACACACACACACACAGACACACACTAGGAATGGGACCATGTAGACATACCAGGAAACCTAACAGGCACATCTCTAGGATGTGGGAGGAAATTGGAGTACCTGGAGCAACCCAAGCAGACATGGGGAGAACATGCAAACTCTACACACTGGACCCAGCCAGCTGGGAATAGATTTTTATCCTCATCATTATAATGAAATGACGTTATTCTATTGTACTATTTACCCAAGGCTGATTTCTATGAGAGATCATGAAGTAACAAATAGGAGGTGAAAAATCTGGCTAATCCTATTGCTTGTTATCCTCCTATTGTAAGATAGAACAACTTTTTAAAAGTTATTAACAATAAATTTCATAAGCTCAATTGAGGGCTAATAGTGCACACTGCACCGTTAGCCAGTCAAATAATATCGTGTGCTTATTCTTGAGTTGGAAGTAAGTGCCAGTTGCTGCCTCCAAGCTCTGTTTATGGAGGAGAGCCTGTTGGGAAGCGAGCCCACCAAAATGCAGATTATTTTTCCTTCTCTTGTGGTCCTGTAAGAATCAATATCCATGATATATGCAGGCTTTTGGATTATTCCTATTCCATGGAACACTGGCTGATGTTGGCAGATTATGCATATTAAACATATGTTCTTTTCAATATCTAAATCAATCCAAGGTTCCTAGACACAACTCTAAGTAACCATCTCCATGAAAACAATTCCAAAATCCACTGTACAGAGCTTACCCAAGATAAGAGGATGGCTATCTTATCATTTGAAACAGAGACTTTATTTTGTTATTTTCTGGATTACTCAAATTCCTCAGGAAGTACTCTTACTTCTATTTACACTTTAAAACAAAGTAGATTGAACTAGCCTAAGAGGTAAACCACCAAGAACTTCCAACATAAACACTTTTGATGATGGTGGCGCATCTATTCTGATATCTGCAAAGGATATCATTCAGGACTTCACGTAATATTTCCAGCCAAAATAAAGATAAGCAGATAGTTATAAATACCTAAAAATAATACAGATGGCATACGAGTTGCATCAGTAACATAAATGGTGTGAAAGTCAAACTACCTAAATATAGTAGAGGTAAGTTTCTGTTTTCTGTTGATTAAAAAATAATAATAATGATGTTTATACTGTGGCAGATCAAACAAAATTGTAGGTTAGTTAAATTTCAAAATTCACAGTTACTTTATGCTTCTTTAAAAATTTGATCATGCTTTTGATACTTACAAACATGACTATGTTTATGTGGTGTATTTATTTCTTATTGCTGTCATAACAAATTACCACAAATGTAAAGGTTTAAAACAATCAAATTTATTATTTTAGAGTTCAGGAGGTCAGAAATTTGAGATGGGTCTTATATGGCTAAAAACAAGATGGCAGCAGAGCTTAATTCTTTGTAGAGGTCCTAGGGAAGAACACATTCCTGGCCGTTGCTGGCTTCTAGATGTTGCTCACTCATGGCTGCATCACTTTGGAATCTATTTTCATCATCACATCTCTTCTGACTCTGATGCTGCTCCTCCCTCTTATGAAGACCGTTGTGATTAATGTGAGCCCACATGGATAATCCAGAACAATATTCCCACCTCAAAATCCTAAATTTAGTCGCTTTTGCAAGTAAGGAAACATGTATGCCATAAAAGGTAATATAGTCACATGTTCCAGGGATTAGGATGTGAACATCTTTGGGTGGGAGGGACGAATTATTCTCTCTAACACATGTGGTGGCATAAATAAGAATGCAATTAAATGTTCCAGTGGAAATGGCCTGGGCTTTACAGTAGTCCAACAGCTATGAAACAGTATCATCTCCTCACCCACAGTCTGTCTCATCTGTAACGTGATTACTCCTGGAAGCTCTCATGGAAAAGTGAAGCACAACCGTTTTTGTTTTGTTTTGTTTTGTTTTGTTTTTGTTTTTTTGAGACACAGTCTCTCTCTGTCGCCCAGGCTGGAGTGCAGTGGCATGATCTTGGCTCATTGCAACCTCCACCTCCCAGGTTCAAGCGATTCTCCTGCCTCAGTCTCCGGAGTAGCTGGGACTACAAGCGCGCACCACCATGCCTGGCTAATTTTTGTATTTTTAGTGAAGACGGGGTTTCACCACGTTAGTCAGTCTGGTCTGGAACTCCTGACCTCATGATCCACCCACCTTGGCCTCCCAAAGTGCTGGGATTACAGGCATAAGCCACCATGCCGTGCCCAAGCAGAACTTTTAAAGAAGTCGCCAGAAAACTTCTCTTCATTTTCATGGCCCAGATTTGTATTTCATGTCAAGCCCTGAACCAATCAAGGATCTGAGTAAGAGAACAGGATTATTCTACACAAAATGAATCAAGGCTTACTTCTGAATACTGAATAAGCAAACCACAATATCCATTAGTGAGTTTTCAAAACATATCTTAATAACTATGATGAATAACTCTATAAACACATAACTGCATCTATTCCATAACATGAAGCACTTTGTTTAGAACATTGTATGCCACACATCCAACAATTAATATATACCACTAGTCACTATTTTATGATTATTACTAGCTGGCTTTGTTAGATGGGCTTTTTATTAATGCTGCAGACAAGTATCAAATAATAAACCTTGAAGAACAGGGACTTAAATAATCCCAAAATACATAACTGAGCCTTGAGTCCTGAAAAAGTGGGAATCCAGCAGGCAGAATGGTCTAGCAGCTAGATTTATACCTCATTCCACAACACTACAGCCAGTCTTAGATGGTGGATTCTGAGTTCTTGCGCATCAGATGGTTCATATTAGCTTCCTACCTTTATCTGGCATTTATTCTGTGTAACTAGAGCTCTTATTACAATTCCTTCTCTATTCTAGAGCTCTCAGCACTCTCCTCTCTGCTAGACACAGATAATTCCTCCAGTTTTCTGCTGTTATTTTGCTTCTATTGAGTGATAACTGTCGCAGCCAGAAATCCTGAGGGTTTACCTGCTCCTGGGATGTGGCTCATTGCTGCCCTTGTTGTCCACTGCCCATCACTGATGCTCACATGGTAGACTGCCAGGTCCGTGAAGTTCTCCCAGCACAGCATACCCAAGGGGAGAGGTCTGTTGCGTTTGGGAAACAGAAATTTGCAAACATGAACTAGTGATGCAGGCAAGAAGTGCCCTCTTAATAATGTGATAATGTCACCAAACATCCCGGCCTTAGTAAAGCAAAAGCAGTGAGAAACCTTAATCTGGCATGTTTTAGAACGGGAGTAAGGAACAAACCACTCTCCTGTTCAGGGATTTCTGTCTCGTTTGCTTTCAGTCAGAGTTAAAGTCTCTCATAATAATCCTAAAATCAAAATGATTGACATCCAGCTTTTCAATATGTGAACAGAATGGCCATTTTAAGAAGGGCAAAATAAAAAGTTGGATAAATTTTGTTTCACTGGAACACTTATGAATGCTTTCCACTGTAGACAAACTGCTTTTTTTCTCCTTTAAACTGCATTGCCAAACATGCTGACTTTAGGACAGAAGCAACTAGACAGATTTTGAGCACTGACTTTATTGTATCTATAAATATTTTAACACCCCTTCATAATTTCCTTTAGTATATAAAGAGCTGGGAGTATACAGGAAACTGAAATGGGTTTCCTAGCACATTATATGTCACACACTAACACTGTGGACAAATGAGCATTTAATAAATGCATTGGAGGAGTACTAATCTGCCAGCTTGTGTAATGCAACTCTGGAAGATTCGCAATTTGAGAAAGTAAATGTGTCTTCCAATTATGCTTAACTTGTAAGGGAATTTCTAAACCAGATTATACTGCATCGATTGTATTGTTTAGGCATGTAAAATCCCTGTATGTTTTCTACCTAGAAATTGTAAAATTTGACTTAAAAGTAGTTAAAACTCCCTCTTGTGATTCTTGGATCTTACTTTCTTTGACTGTTCCATGCTCTTATTCAAAAGCCCTCCTGGGATCTTGTGATGCCTCAGACTTCCCACTGGCCAATCTGGGTTTACTTTGTCCTCAATTTGTACCATACACTAAATATCCATTCTCACCTCTATTTTTTGTATCTCACCCCTACCTCAGTCAAAAAGCCTGTTCCTTTAGGGTATCAGTTTCAGCTATTAAAAAATAAATATAATAATATGTTATAAAATAAATATAATAAATGTTATAACATTTCACAATCTAAAAAGCATTTATATGTAGTTTCCTTATTTTATCTTTAAAACAGTCCTTTAACATTGATAGGATAGAAGTTATTATTCCTTTTTATAGATGATTAAATTGAGGTTTGTAATAATTAGATGAATTAAGCTAGGCTACATACAAGCAAAGTGGAGAGTGGTGCTCTGAGACACATGCCAGTCTTATGCTTCTTACTTTGCTAGTCCTTGACGGCTCATACTAAATCTCACTAAAATATTTAACCTTGTCCTGGTATTTATCAAGACAATAGTGACTGTGTCCAGTGGTAAAATAAGTGATTTTTTTCCCAAAAAGATGCAAATATTTTCCTTATATGGATCAATACAGTAGTCAATCTTTGTATTGGTGGATTAGAACTCCTGGAATGTATTATTAAAAACAGACATTTTTAAACCAGGAAGTTCAGGTAGTTAACCATACTTTTATATGCCTCTTCCTCTTTCTCCCATCCATATAGATGAAAATGGGGGAAATGTAAAATACAGTATATGCTAGGCCAAAATTTGAGGTGTGGTAATTTTTGGAAATCCCTCAAGTCTCAAGGGTCTTAGAGAACTGATAGTGTTTAGTGACCTGCAGTTGCAGTGTATCATCCTTGGAGGATTGAAATTGATTTTCTTCATGTTACCATGTGAGAATCCAGAGCCCGCGCCCCCCTGACCTGCTCATTGCCTCAAGAGTGTGCCATGGCGCTAACGGCGAAGGATGTGAGCACTGGGCTTTGAGGGAATCATAAACGGTAGCAGCAGGGCTCTGGTCCTGTGTGCATTGTTTTGAAGTTATTCTTCCAGATTGTGCTTTCATTTAAGTTCATTCTTCTTCTCCGTGTGCTGCCTCATGTGCCAGCTCAATTCTACACTTGCTTTTTATAGCTTCTGAAAAACAAAAATTGGTTGCCCACTAGCTGATGTTATTCTTATTATAAAAGCTTTATGGCTGAAATTTGCAAACAAAAGTGAAATCTATATCATCTACACTGTACTTATTATCCTATATAAAGCAATGGAAACCTTCAAAAGTGAAGAACCTCCAGTTGTTGGTTAGCCAAGCTTTCAGAGCAATAAATGGCGACAACAAAGCAACGTTATACAGGAATTAGAGTGGCTCTGCTGTGAAGCTGATGAAGCTTAAACTGCAGAGCCCACATTAACACAGGCCTGTTTCCAAGACCTTGAAAGAGGGCCAAGCAGTGTGTTCACATGGTCATGGATTTCTGTAATATTTGCAAAACCAAGGCATTTACCCACAATTGTTTAAAGAGTCATGTTACTTTCCACTCCACACACTCCTCCTTGTGTCTGGTGGCATTAGAGAAGCCATGGGCATTTGAGGAATCTGGCTTAAGAGGGGTTGAGTTGAATTAGGGATACACTTAGTTTGGGCTTACTGACATCTATGTATATGATTCTCAGGCATATCTGTGTGACATGAAATCATTGCTAGCCATCCCTTTATAGGAACAGCAGCCAGATGCGCTCCTGCAGCCCACTTCTCTTAACCTGTGCCAGCATACCTAGCATTGTGACAGGAAAGGCAGAGGCAGAGGGCCCATCACAACAGAAGCATGTCCTCTGGGAAAAACTGTGAGAATCATCACACTTGTAAATTTGTCATCAAAAACCTCATCAGCACCCAATGAATATAAAAGGTATCTTCTGTCAGGAATATACTTAAAAATGTAGCATATGCAATTCCAAACACACCATCTATATAGCTCACCCTAATTTATTTTTCAGGGGAACCAATAAAAATGGAATATATCAGAATTCCGGTGTATTTCAGGGCACAAAGCATAGCAGTGACGGTAGAAAGTTTAGTTCTAACAATTCACATATGAAAGAAACTTCATAGAGATTGTCCCAAATGTGATAATAATCTTAAGGTTTCTAGGACATTACCAATAATGATTTGTGAAGCTGCAAAAATATTTCTAAGCTAAAAATATGGATAAACTTCTAATGATCATGCTAAGAATTACTGAAGTATATTAGTGTCTCTATTAAAATATAAGTTTTTATTATATGAAGATGCAATCAAAGAGTATGCATCCAAAAACTAGAAAAATATGGAGGTTGTGTTAAGCAATGAATTAGCTTTAAAAAGTTAGTCTTTTTTGTCTGGAATTAGGAATATGGCCATTTTTTGGAATTTGTACATTGGCCTGAATTTTTTCTCATTCTAAATAAAAGTGTTTGAACAGGCCCACTCTCCCTTGACATTTTTAGGATCTAGGGAATAGTACAACAGAGGTGCACCCATACCATGTGATTAAATGTGTAAATTTTAAACATGCTAACAATTATAAATAAATTATAATCTCCAATCTTCACAAGTATACCTCCATATTGATAAATTTGAGAAAAATGTTTTTTAAAAAGGTTGTTTTTAGATGACTAAAAGTTGGGCAAATGTCATGACTGAAATTAATTATTGTATAGATCCAGGTATTCTGTTGAGGGGATGGTGATTTTCGTATGGCAAAAACAAAAATGTACATAATTCATAAATTAAAGATTTTTTTTCCTTTTTTTACTTTTCAGCAAGAGCACTATGTATATTGTAATATTCAAGATTTTAGATAATTTGTATTTTATTGATAATGATGCCATATTATCAACTTTTTTTGAGTATTTAATAAATTTTTAAATGAATTCAATTTGAAGGAACTTTGTTGAGACAGTAGAAACTGGAATTATCAATAAACTTATTAAAGTGATACTTAGATTGAGATTTGAACCATTGGTTTTAAATTATCATGTTCAAACATTATAAGAATTCATACATGATGTATTATTGTTACAAAAAGTATTGTCAAACATTTTAATTTTATCCTATAAAATTAAGATCCTATAGCTGTCACTTATATTGTAATTTATATTCTCTTAAGGCAATATCTAGATGCACATAGTGAGGTAAAGAATGTATATTCACTTCAATCGCTTGTATCTAGAGCTATGTATATACTAATTTAAGAATAATATGAATCGTCTACCCCTGAAAAGTGTTTTTCAGCTGCCATTACTACAACCGTTGTGAGCACCATGCTTATTGTGGAAGCACCTCTGAATTCATACAAAAAAAATGTATAGAAGCATAAGAAAATAAACAAATAAGAGAACTAATGCATGAATAAATCCTTGGCAGTACTGGGAAACTTCAAGAAGCTAGACTCTCTTGCAGTGATGCTTGCTCAGCAGAAGGAATTAACAAGATAATTAATTTGTCTTTTCTCTTAACCTAGTACTTTTGCTGCTCAAATCACCTCTAAGTTTGATGTACATCTCAGATGTTGACAGCAGCAAACTCCCCAAATCTTCCTGATGTATAGACATGGTCACCTTTTGTTTTGAGACCATAGAACATGAAATGTGGAAAAGCCTTTCCCTGTGGCCTAAAAGGTGTCAGTCATGGAGGCACAGGTTTGGGTTTACAGGTGGCTCTGAGTTAGCTTTGTGTGTCAAAATCCCAAGTGACAGAGGAGCTGGGGTTCTTTAATAAACTGTATGTATGTTTATGCATGTATGTCTCTGTCCATAACAGGGACCCCCTCTTGCCCAGGTTTAAGGGCAACCCTAATATAATAGTTTTCTATTTATAGTTTAGTTTTTCTTAAAATAGATCCTGAAAATAAACAAACTTCAGCCTCCGTAAAACCTGGGTGTCCCCATGGAGATAACTTAGATAACTTCTGGGTAAACATGGCTGATTATATACCTATGTGTTTGCTACAATTCTTTTCCAAACCTCACTAAAATGCCTAACTAGTGATTTTTCTTAAAGTCATAAACTCCCAAGAGAAAATAACAGAAAAGGATCCAACAACAACAGGATTTAGAAAGCTAAAAAACAGATGTGTGAGTGGTAACTAAATTAGCAGATGAATGAAGGTTAAAACTTAAGTCAACCTTGGAGACTTTTTTGTTTTTTTCTTTTTTTTTTCACATCCCACATCCATCGCCTCAGATAATTCTGCTGGCTCTACCTTCAAAACACACCCAGAATCTCATCACTGTTTACTACCTTTATTAGTTCTACCTGTTGTTGTGGGTTGAAGTGTATCCCCCCAAAAGGAATATGTTGAAGCCCTACCTTTGGTATTTAAAAATGAGACCTTATTAAGAAATAGTGTCTTTGCAGATGTAATCAAGTTAAGATGAAGTCATACTGGATTAGGGACAGGCCATGCTTATAAGGAGAGAGAAATTTTCAGACATGGACATAATCTGAGGGAAAGATGGCCCTGTAAAGACAAAAACAGAGATTGCAGTTTTGCTGCCACAAGCCAAGGAACACCAGGGGTTTGCTGACAAACTCTGGAAGCTGGAGGAGGCAAGAAAGGATTCTTTCCTAGAGCCTTCAGATGAAGAGTGGCCCTGCTAACACCTTGATCTCAAACTTCTAGCCTCCAGACTATTAGAGAATACATTTTTGGTTGTTTTACATCACTCAGTTTATGGTAATTTGTTAGAGCAGTCCTAGGAAATGAATACACCTACATTATCCTATTATCTCTTGCCTAGACTAATGAAGTCATTCCTAACTGATTACTGTCCTTCTACCCTGGTGTCTCCTTTCATCTATTCTTAACACAGAACTAGTGATCTTCCTAAAATATACATTCAGTCATGTCGTTTTCATACTTAACAGCCTGCGTTGGCATTCTATTTCCTTCAGAGTAAAAGCCAACATCTGCGCAATGGCAGATAAGGCCCTACATAATCAGAGTAGACTTCTGCCACCCAGCCTTACCTCTTCTCTGCCTTTCTCATCACCTGCTGCATTACATTTCACCCCTTCCACTCCAGCCACACTGACCTTCTTGCTGTTCATCAAACACATAAGGTAGGTCTCACCTCTGAGCCTTGGCACAGGTGGATCCCCCTGTCTGCAATACCGTCACTTAGCTATTCCCTTGAGTAACACCTTCCCTTCCATCAAGGCTCTACTCAGTCCACAGCTTTAATAAGTCTTATCATAATGATTCTTTTAAAACTGCCCCTTGCCCTTCATCTCCTTACAATGATAATCCTATTACCGCATTCTGACATTTTCTTCATGATACTAGTCACTCCCTAAAATATTAAGTATTTTATTTAGTTACCATGAGTCTCTTTTATCAACTGTTTCTTATACTCCATAAGTTCCTTGAAGACAGGAATGTTGTTTTTGTTTGCTATCATATACCAAGTGCCTAATCCCTGCTTGGCATATGATAATAAATATCTGTTGAATGAATTTGTTGTATTGATTGGAGAACCTCAAAAGCATGCTAAAGTCCATCAAAGAACCCCAGGAATACCAAGGTACTGCTGATGAGCAGAACTAAAAATAGGAAGATGGGAAAATTGTTGGAAGACTTATGTACATAGCTATTGGTTCACTGGATCTCTTCCACCTTCCAGAAACAAGTGATAGGTTTAATTTCTAGAGAGAGTTTCTAGGAGATTTTAGGGGTTGGGGAATGATTTCAATAGTATTAAATGAAATTTGCTCACTGGACAGGATGATCTCAAAGCCTCTTAGGTTATTTGATTCAAAGAATATTGAAGCTCACAGCCCAAGAGAAAATATTTTCTGATGCAAAACGTTGAAGGTGCTCCCAAAGAAATGACCCAGCCACATCACCCATACCAGGCCATGTGAAGGTGCTCCTTCACACTGGACACCTAATAAACTCTTAGTGCCTTATCCTAAAACATGAAGGGATTACCAGACATTAAAGGAGAGCCTCGAATTTGAAAGACCTTCCTGACAAGCAATAGAATAAAGCAAGTTTAAATATTTCTTTATAAAATATGAATATAACTTTAAGAACACTATGACAAAAATAAAATCTTGTTTTACAAGAAATACTTCCAACTAAATAGATCTATTTTTTTTTTTTTTTTTTGAGACGGAGTCTCTATCGCCCAGGCTGGAGTGCAGTGGCTCAGTCTCAGCTCACTGCAAGCTCCGTCTCCTGGGTTCACACCATTCTCCTGCCTCAGCCTCCCGAGTAGCTGGGACTACAGATGCCCACCACCACGCCCGGCTAATTTTTTTTGCATTTTTAGTACAGACGGGAGTTGTCTCGATCTCCTGACCTCGTGATCCACCCGTCTCGGCCTCCCAAAGTGCTGGGATTACAGGTGTGAGCCACCGCACCCGGCCTAAATAGATCTATTTTAGGCCTTAAATATCAAGAACTTGTGACAATGATAGTCTGATATTTTTCAGAAACCAGACCAATAAATTGTTTCCCAGGCATTTGAGATCATAATTGATGTCAGACACAATAAAACACCATTTCATTTCAATTTGGCTATCAATGTTCTAGTTGTCTCATTTTGTTTAGACTCTTTTTGTTGCTGTTTTGTTTTGTTTTTTTGAGCCTGAGGCTCTGTCTCCA
Source organism: Pongo abelii (assembly GCF_028885655.2). Taxonomy (NCBI): domain Eukaryota; kingdom Metazoa; phylum Chordata; class Mammalia; order Primates; family Hominidae; genus Pongo; species Pongo abelii. Next base: position 66,497,369 of record NC_071996.2, on the reverse strand, counting down.
GGCTGGAGTGCAGTGGCGTGATCTCGGCTCACTGCAACCTCCGCGTCCTCGGTTCAAATGATCCTTCAGCCTCAGCCTCCTGAGTAGCTGGGACTACAGGCATGCGCCACCACGCTCAGCTAATTTTTTGTATTTTTAGTAGAGACGAGGTTTCACCATGTTGGTCGGGATGGTCTCAATCTCTTGACCTCGTGATCTGCCCACCTCAGCCTCCCAAAGTGCTGGGATTACAGGTGTGAGCCACCCGGCCGGCCTGTTTAGAATCTTTAAATTCAAAGTACTTCATGCCACTTTACAAATATTTGTTGAGCTTCTACTATGTGCAAGACATTTTTAAGTGCTGGGAAAATGTATAAATAATAATATTATCATTTCACTATCACTGAGAGATAGGCTGGACAGTATTTAGTATTTTTGTTTTGTGACCAGAAAGAGGTGAGACATAGAGATTATGTGATTTAGGCAAAATGAAACCATTAGCTAGAAAATGTCACTGTGGTAAATCCTCCCAACTGACAAGGCCCAAATTCTTTTGGGAATTTCGATTTGATGAAGTTTCTCATCTGATTTTCTGCTTATCAAGTGCCTACCTAGGAATTCCCATGGTTTATTACATCAAAGGCACAGATAACATTTGAGGTTTTTTTTAAAAAAGCATTTTGAAGTCCCTCTCCCCAGCTCCACCCACACATTTTATTTTCACCTACTAAAGGGGGAAGCATTAGTTTAAGATAACACCAAAAAGACCATTGGCTCAGGCAATTACTTGATTTCCTCTCCTTGAAAATGTCATGCACATTTTAAACACATTGACAAGCAAGGTTTGAAATGCTTGTCACATTTGGAGATGCTACCAAATGCAGTCTGCACAGATTAATGGATCTTTGGATTAAAAGCTATTACTAGGTTCAATCTTTGTGATATTTTTTCAATCTTCAGTGTAGGGACAACATTCTCCTCTCTTATTCTTATTTTCCAAAGTTTTCTGAGACCCACTGTAATAGTGAAGATCCTCTCAGCTACAAGTTGTAGAAACTTTGATTAAAATTGGCTTAAATCACATGATAATGTTTTCATATTTTCATTTTACTGGAAATCCAGTGGATTCTAGAGAGGTTAGGTCACATGCTCAAAGATATTATCAAAGACAGAGATTATTCTTATATCTTGCTTTTCCATTTTTGGAGGTAGCTCTTCCTTTTTACTAGTGATAAAATAGCTGTAACAATTTCAGGAGGCACATCTATACATGACAACAATCAGGAGAAGAAAAGAGATTAGCTTTTATAGGTCCCTGGGAGCAAAATGTAATTTCCCAGAAGCCCCTGTTGCCAAATTCTTTTCATTCTCTGTTGGCCAGAACTGGATCACATGCTCACTTCAGAATCAGTTACTGATAAGTATAAGTATGATTATATAATATAAAAATCTGGGACATAATAGATGAAATAGATTTTAGGGAGTAAACTACACTCTTCTCTTCTTTGTCTTCTGCTTGTTTCTCATTGGCTACCTAGTCCTCCTTTTACTAGGTTGGTGCTCCTGTGTGATGACTAACCTTAGTTTAAAGAATCAGAATGCACCTGTTCTGGGCCACCATTAACACCAAATCCAAGGATATATTAAGTTTCAGTTTCATTAATTTAAATGCAATGATAATCACAAATTTGGAATTACTTATTATCACCTCATGCCTCTTGCCACAATGCCCCTTCATTAACAGATAATTCAGGACAAATAGAATCAGAAAATTTGAATTTCAGTCTTATCTCTTTCACTTACAAACTGTGTGACATTAGACAAATTACTATGTCTGCCAATCTCAATTTCTACATTAATAAATTGGAGATTGTTGAGTCTCTCTATATTATTGAAGCTTATTGGGATTATTAAGTAAAATCATCTGAAACAATGTTGAAATTTTAAAGGCTATATGGAGCTACAATTTATTGAGAATTTGAGACAGGTACTATGTTAATGACTTCAAAGAACATTTCCTTTGATCTTTACAATAATTTTATAAGGAAAGTATTATTCCTGTTTTACATATGAGGAAATTGATACTCAGAGATTAAATGACTTGCCCTAGTAGTGACAGCTGAGATTTCAACTAAACTGATGCCAAAACTCATGAGCTCAAATGCCATTATCTACAGATACATGGAAGTGTTATTACTATTTCTGAAAATTCACTCACATACAGCACCCTCACTATACTCCTATTATGTCATCTTATACATTAATCCATAATATTTATTGAGCATTATGTGTCAGATATTAGGATGAATGCTGAAAAGAATCCAGATAATTACATGAGTTGCTTCCTGTTATCGAGGAAAGTATAATCTAGCCAGGGAAACTAAAATAACTGATCATTCAAAGGAATCAGCAATAAATGTGAACGGACTGGCACAAGCCATAGCTGATGCAGAATTTGTGTACTATGGGAGAAGCAGCTTAGGTTTGTGGATAGCCATGAGGTTCAAGAAGAAGGTAGACTCTAGCTGGTCAGATAAAATTAATACAGAACATGAAAATGAGGAAAGATGTTCCAAGTTAGTCAATATAAATCATCCTAGGGCATAGACCAGTGAATAAGAACCTCTGGGGAGGAATAAACTAACTTATCTGCCCTGGAATTAGAAGGTCTATGTAAAGAGACCTGAAGATTGATGTTGATGAGAAACTGTCATAATAGTCCTTCACCAGGAAGAAACTATTTTCTCAGGCTGAAGAGTTGGGATACAGGGTATCGTAACGGGCCAGGTAATGAGCAAGAACCCTCCTGACGGGAAATGGTAGAGTCAGATTTTGTCATTTTCTGATTTTTTAAAATATTCTTAAAAACATTCCATTTATTTACAGATGTATGAAGAGACAAATTATTGGTCTACTGAGATCATGTTTCTTACAGTGTTAGAGTGAGAGCCCACTGTCTTCCAGATTCCCCAACTCCTCTCACTTAACTTCACATTTCATAATCACACATGTAATATTCATAGATCAGTTTCCCCTAGGGTATGGTTAAAGGGTAGGAGTTGTTGGAGATTTTAGATTTCTGTCAAGACTCCAGGATTGTTCTGAAGACCAAGCCCTCCTCAAATTATTTCTGATAACACTTAGTTCTAAGAGGTCTTGAGAACATAGTATCTTGGGGGTTAGAATGATATCTGCAGTCTTCCCCCTAAAACGCCTGGAATCATCCCTCATTTCCATCTTTGTACAACTCTCATCAAGATGAGAGTGCTTCTAAAACTTATTTGCTGTCTATATGGGTTTCTTTGTGCTCATGTATTTTAATTTTTGACAAAGAAGTCTTCATAGAAGCATTTGGACCTTCTTAAAAAGCTAGTAGTATGATTTAATATCTACTCCTAAATATATCAAATTCTAAATATACCAAAAAAAATTAGAAAAAAAATCTACATTTGTATGGGTTAAATGGTATGAAGTTTCATTTAGACAGTAGTGAGAGGTGAAGCCAGCTGGACTTCCTGGGTCGAGTGGGGACTTGGAGAACTTTTCTGTCTAGCTAGAGGATTGTAAAGGCACCAGTCAGCACTCTGTAAAAACGCACCAATCAGTGCTTTGTGTCTAGCTAAATGATTGTAAATGCACCAATCAGCACTCTGTAAAAATGCACCAATCAGCACTCTGTGTCTAGCTAAAGGTTTGTAAATGCACCAATCAGCACTCTGTAAAATGGACCAATCAGCGCTCTGTAAAATGGATCAATCAGCAGGACATGGAGGAGGGCAAAATAAGAGAATAAAAGCTGGCCACCTGAGCCAGCAGTGGCAACCTGCTCAGGTCCCATTCCATGCTGTGGAAGCTTTGTTCTTTCGCTCTTCACAATAAATCTTGCTGCTGCTCACTCATTGGGTCTGCACTACCTTTATGAGCTGTAACACTCACTGTGAGGGTCTGTGGCTTCACTCCTAAAGTCAGTGAGACCACTAACCAACCAGGAGTAACAAACAACTCCGGATGCACCACCTTTAAGAGCTGTAACACTCACTGTGAAGGTCCGCAGCTTCACTCCTGAAGTCAGCGAGACCACGAACCCACAAGAAGGAAGAAACTCTGGACACATCTGAACATCTGAAGGAACAAACTCCGGACACACCATCTTTAAGAGCTGTAACACTCACCTTGAACGTCCGCGGCTTCATTCTTGAAGTCAGCGAAACCAAGAACCCACCGGAAGGAATAAATTCTGGACACATTTTGGCGACCCAGATGGGTCACCAAGCGGTGAATACCACTGGACCCCTTTCACTTGCTGTTCTGTCCTATTTTTCCTTAGAATTCAGGGGCTAAATACAGAGCACCTGTCGGCCAGTTAAAAGCGACTAGCGCAGCCGCTGGCCTAAAGACACGGGTGTCAGGCTTTCTGGGAAAGGGCTCTCAGTTTGTCTGGAACCAGCTTCCGCTTTTCCTGTACTTCTGGGCTGAGCCAAGGGTCGACAGAGAGGAAAGCCATTCAGCTCTGGGGTCCTGACAACAACTTGGTTGACCCTGCCGCCATGAGTGGAAGTCTCAAAGTCTTGTCACCCAAGCAAGACTCGCCCATCTATCCTATGTATCCTGATCCTTGCCTCCTGGGTCCTAATGCTTGCCAGACAAACTTCCTCTTGCCGCTCTTCTCTGAGGCTAGTCCCGCTTCTAAAAACCACTCCCTGTCTCTGGTGCTTTTCTAATTTCTCCTGTAAGAATGATTTCTAGTATAAACTCTAGGACTCTATTCCCTTCTTTAGGCACCCGGGCTCACCAATCAGGAAAACATAATTCTTGCCCAAAGCCCTGTCGGGGTCGGGGACTATCTGGAATTTTAGGATCCCTCCTCAGACAAGCAGGCCTAACAAAAGCTATTCCTGAAGCTAGGATATGGGGAGCTTCAGAAATGGTATCTTTCCTATTCATATAAGTGAGGACAAAAGGCATCACTCTTCCAACTCTGGAGATCCCTTCCCTCCCTCAGGGTACAGCCCTCCAGTTCATTTTTGGGGCATGACATCTTTATAGGACAGTGGTAAGGTCTCAATACTAACAGGAGAATGCTTAGGACTCTAACAGGTTTTCGAGAATGTGTTGGTAAGGGCCACTAAATCCAACTTTCCTCAGTCCTCCTTGTGGTCTAGGAGGAAAACTAGTGTTTCTGCTGCTGCATCGGTGAGTGCAACTATTCCGATCAGCAGGGTCCAGGGACCATTGCAGGTTCTTGGGCAGGGGGAGAAACAAACAAACCAAAACTGTGGGCAGTTTTGTCTTTTAGATGGGAAACACTCAGGCATCAACAGGCTCACTCTTGAAATGCATCCTAAGCCATTGGGACCAATTTGACCCACAAACCCTGAAAAAGAGGCATCTCATTTTTTTCTGCACTGTGGCCTGGCCCCAATATTCTCTCTCTGATGGGGAAAAATGGCCACCTGAGGGAAGTATAAATTACAATACTATCCTGCAGCTTGACCTTTGCTGTAAGAGGGAAGGCAAATGGAGTGAAATACCTTATGTCCAAGCTTTCTTTTCATTGAGGGAGAATCCAGAACTATGCAACGCTTGCAATTTACATCCCACAGGAGGACCTCTCAGCTTACCTCCATATTCTAGCCTCCCTATAGCTCCCCTTCCTATTAATGATAAGCCTCCCCTAATCTCCCCTGCCCAGAAGGAAATAAGCAAAGAAACCTCCAAAGGACCACAAAAACCCCCAGGCTATCGGTTATGTCCCCTTCAAGCTGTAGGGGGAGGGGAATTTGGCCCAACTTGGGTACATGTCCCCTTCTCCTTCTGTGATTTAAAGCAGATCAAGGCAGACCTGGGGAAGTTTTCAGATTATCCTGATAGGTACATAGATGTCTACAGGGTCTAGGGCAAACCCTTGATCTCACTTGGAGAGATGTCATGCTATTGTTAGATCAAACTCTGGCCTTTAATGAAAAGAAAGCAGCTTTAGCTATAGCCTGAGAGTGTGGAGATACCTAGAAAGGGACAAATTCCCTACCAGTCAGCAAGCCGTCCCCAGTATGGATCACCACTGGGCCCTCAACTCAGATCATGGGGACTGGAGTCGCAAACATCTGTTGACCTGTGTTCTAGAAGGACTGAGGAGAATTAGGAAAAAGCCCACGAATTATTTAATGATGTCTGCAATAACTCAGGGAAAGAAAGAAAATCCTTTTGCCTTCCTCAAGCGGCTACAGGAGGCCTTAAGAAAATACACTTCCCTGTCACCCAACTCACTAGAGGATCAATTGATCCTAAAAGATAAGTTTATTACCCAATCAGGTGCAAGTATCAGGAGAAAGCTCCAAAAGCGAGCCCTGGGCCCTGAACAAAATCTGGAGGCATTATTAAACCTGGCAATCTCGGTGTTCTATAATAGGGACCAAGAGGAATAGGCCCAAAAGGAAAAGCAAGATCAGAGAAAGGCCGCAGCCTTAGCCATGGCACTCATAAAAACAAACCCTGGTGGTTCAGAGAGGGCAGAAAATGGAGCAGGCCAATCACCTGGTAGGGCTTGTTATCAGTGTGGTTTACAAGGACACTTTAAAAAAGATTGTCCAACGAGAAACAAGCCACCCCCTCATCCATGTCCACTATGCCAAGGCAATCACTGGAAGGTGCACTGCCCCAGAGTGTAAAGGTCCTCTAGGCCAGAAGCCCAAAACCAGATGGTCCAACAACAGGACTGAGGGTGCCCAGGGCAAGTGCCAGCTCATGTCATCACCCTCACTGGGCCCTGGGTACATTTAACCATTGAGGGCCAGGAAATTGACTTCCTCCTGGACACTGGCGTGGCTTTCTCAGTGTTAATCTCCTGTCCTGGACAGCTGTCCTCAAGGTCCCTTACCATCCGAGGAATCCTGGTTCAGCCTGTAATCAGGTATTTCTCCCGCCTCCTCAGTTGTAATTGGGAGACTTTGCTACAGATAGTAAGTATGCTTATCTAATCCTACATATACATGCTGCAATATGGAAAAAAGAGAATTCATAACCTCTGGGGGAACCCCCATTAAAAAGCACAAGGAAGTCACTGAGTTATTGGATGCAGTGCAAAAACCCAAGGAGGTGGCAGTCTTACACTGCCAAAGCCACCAAAAAGGGGAAAGAGGGGAGAACAGCAGCATAAGCAGCTGGCAGAGGCAGGGAAAGACCAGCGGAAAGGAAAGGGAGAAAGAGAGGAGGAAAGAGAGAAGAGACAGACAAAGAGGGAGTCAGAGAGAGAGAGAGAGAGAGACAGAAAGTCAAAGAGAGATAAGAAGAGACAGACAAAGAGGGAGCCAGAAAGAGAGAGACAAAGAAGTCAAACAGAAATAAAGAGAGATGGATGTAGTAAAGAAAAAAGTGTGCCCTATTTCTTTAAAAGCCAGGGTAAATTTAAAACCTATAATTGATCATTCATGGTCTTCTCTGTAACCCTATAACACTCCAATACCACCTTGTTGTCAGTGTAAACAAGGGTGTAGCCAGAAAACACTGAGGCCACTGACAACCCATAGCCTTCCTATCAAAAATCCTTAACCCAGCAGGTTTCCTAATAGGGGATCTAAATCTTAATTACCCTACAAAGGTCTGACCAGACCTAGGAGGAACTCCCTTCAGGACAGGATGATAGATGGTTCCTCCCAGGTGATTAAGGAAAAAAGACACAATGGGTATTCAGTAAGTGATAAGGAAACTCTTGTAGCAGAGTTAGGAAAATTGCCTAATAATTGGTCTGCTCAAACATGTGAGCTGTTTGCACTCAGACAAACCTTAAAGTACTTACAGAATCAGGAAGGAGCCTTCTATACCAATTCTAAGTTAATATGGACTGAATGAGGTTATATTAATAGCAAAGAAAAATTAAAATCCCAAACTTAGAAGGTTTTCAACAAAAGTAAAATTTGCTGAAAGTTAATAGTGTAACATGTATTATCCTAATACCACACACTCTTAAAGGATTTCTCAGACAGTTTGCAAGAAATAACGAAATCTATCCTTACTCTACAATCCCAAATAGACTCTTTGGCAGTAGTGACTCTCCAAAACCGCCGAGGCCTAGACCTCCTCACTGCTGAGAAAGGAGGGCTCTGCCCCTTCTTAGGGGAAGAGTGTTGTTTTTACACTAACCAGTCAGGAATAGTATGAGATGCCACCCGTCATTTACAGGAAAAGGCTTCTGAAATCAGACAACACCTTTCAAAATCTTATACCAACCTCTGGAGTTGGGTGACATGGCTTCTCTCCTTTCTAGGTCCTGTGACAGCCATCTTGCTAATACTCGCCTTCAGGCCCTGTATTTTTAACCTCCTCGTCAAATTTGTTTCCTCTAGGATCGAGGCCATCAAGCTACAGATGGTCTTACAAATGGAACCCCAAATGAGCTCAACTAACAATTTCTACCGAGGACCCCTGGACTGACCCACTGGCCCTTTCACTGGCCTAAAGAGTTCCCCTCTGGAGGACACTACAACTGCAGACCCCCTTCTTCACCCTTATCCAGCAGGAAGTAGCTAGCGCAATCATCACCCAATTCCCAATAGCAGTTGGGGTGTCCTGTTTAGAAGGGGGATTGAGAAGTGAAGCCAGCTGGACTTCCTGGGTTGAGTGGGGACTTGGAGAATTTTTCTCTCTAGCTAGAGGATTGTAAATGCACCAATCAGCACTCTGTAAAAACACACCAATCAGCGTTCTGTGTCTAGCTAAAGAATTGTAAACACACCAATCAGCACTCTGTAAAAATACACCAATCACTGCTCTGTGTCTAGCTAAAGGTTTGTAAACGCATGAATCAGCACTCTAAAAACACACCAACCAGTGCTGTGTCTAGCTAAAGGTTTGTTAATGCACCAATTGGCACACTGTAAAAACACACCAATCAGTGCTCTGTGTCTAGCTAAAAGTTTGTAAATGCGCCAATCAGCACTCTGTAAAAACAGACCAATCAGCACTCTGTAAAATGGACCAATCAGCACTCTGTAAAATGGATCAATCAGCAGGACGTTGAGGGGGCCAAATAAGGGAACAAAAGCTGGCCACCCGAGCCAGCAGCAGCAACCTGCTCGGGTCCCCTTCCATGCTGTGGAAGCTTTGTTCTTTCACTCTTCACAATAAATCTTGCTGCTGCTCACTGTTTGGGTCCACACTACCTTTATGAGCTGTAACACTCATTACGAGGGTCTGTGGCTTCACTCCTGAAGTCAGCAAGACCACGAACCCACAGGGAGGAACAAACAACTCTGGATGAGCCACCTTTAAGAGCTGTAACACTCACTGTGAAGGTCTGCAGCTTCACTCCTGAAGTCAGCGAGACCACGAACTCACCAGAATGAAGAACCTCTGGACACATCTGAACATCTGAAGGAACAAACTCCGAACACACCATCTTTAAGAGCTGTAACACTCACCGTGTAGGTCCATGGCTTCATTCTTGAAGTCAGTGAGACCAAGAACCCACCAGAAGGAATAAATTCTGGATGCAGTAGGAATAAGTTTTTTGTGATCTATTGGACAGTTTGTCACGATAGTTAATAGCAATGTGTGGTATATTTCAAAAACTGCTAAGAGAATAAATTTGAAGTTGTTCTCACAACAGAAAAGATAAGAATTTGAGAAGGATATGTTAATTAGCTTGACATTTCACATTTCACAGTGTATACATTTTATACATATAAGATCACTTTTTACCCCACAAATACATACAATTATAATGTTTTAGTTTCCAATAAAATAAAAATTCAAAATAAACAAAAATAATAAAATAAATAAATAAAAATTTAAAATCCCAAATTCTGCACCGCTGCCCCCAAGGCTATGTTCTCTTAAGAGAAAGCCTGCAAAACTTTTCCTCTCCCCCACATTTTCATGTGCAGGGATTTATCCCAGTGTCTTTGAACTTCCTTGGATTAAATGGAAAATGTTTTACAACTAGTAGCTCAGTTTATACTCTTCATGATCTTTTAAACGCTCCCCACACATACACACACACAAAAACACCAATGTTCCAATATAGAAAACATTACATCCCCTCTCATATTTTGCCTTGGGAGTTTCATTTTTACCAAGTTTGTTACAGTATCCATTCCAAATAAGTCAAAGAATTGAAAATATATAAATTAAAACTACATTTTTTAGAATTCTTTTTAGTTTTTAGCAACACATTAAAATCCCATAATAAAACTATTGAAGTATAACATATGCATATGCCCATGAAACTATAACCACAATCAAGATTCTGAATGTTTCCACAACATCCTAAAGTTTTCTTGTGCTTCCTTCCCATTCCATCTCTTCCTATATCCCTGTCTCCAGGCAATCACTAATCTGCTTTTATTGTTCTAGATTAGTTTGCATTTTCTAGAATTCTATATTAGTGGTAAATAACAGTATGTACATTTGTGTCTAACTTCTTACACTCAGCACAATGATTCTTGAGGTTCATCCATAGTGTTGCATGCATCAGTAATGTGTGCCTTTTCATTGGTAAATAGTATTCCATTTGTATTGCAGCACCCCATTTGTTTATTTATTCATCTATTGCTGTAAATTTGGATTGTTTCCAGTTTTTGGCTATTGCATATAAAGCTGCTATGAACATTCACGTACAAATTTCTGCATAGGCATATGTTATCAATTATTTGCATAAATAGGAGTGAAATGGCTGAATCATATGACCGGTATATATCTAAAATTTTAAGAAAACTGCCAAACTGTTTCCAATGAACCATTTGGTCAAATGTACCATTTCCAGTTTACCATTTCACATTTCTATCAGCAGGGTATAAGAACTTCACTTCCTCCACATCCTTGTCAATATTTGGCGTAATCAGTCTTTTTCACTCTAGACATCCTTGGATGTGTTAATTGATTGTGCAGCTTTAATTATCATTACCTAATGAATAATACTGCTGAGCATCTTTTCTGTACTCATTCACCACTCATATGTCTTCTTTGGTGAAGAGCCTAATCAAATTTTATTTTATTAGGTTGTATGTCTTATTATTGAGTTGTAAGAATATTTTGTACATTCGGGATGTAAATCCTTTCTCTGATTTTTTTTTCAAATGTTTTCATCAAGTCTTGGCTTGCTTTCTGCTCTCTTTGTGTAGAAACAAAAGTATTTAATGTTGATAGAATCCAATTTATTGATTTTGTGTGTGTGTGTTCTAAACAAGAAAGCCTTGGCTAATCCAAGGCTTTAAAGTCCTTATATTTTATTACAGGTGATTTTATGGTTCTAGGTTTTATTTTTAGGTCTATGACCCATTTAAAAATTTTTTTGTGTATGGTGCAAGGAAAGGGTTGGTGTGTTTTTCCTCACTGATAACCAGTTGTTTCAGCACCATTTGTAGAAAAGACTTTTATTTCCCTGTGTAATTGGCTAGACAACTTTATTGATGATCAATTAATTATATATATATGTGTGTGTGTGTTTGTAGGTGTGTATGTGTCTGTGTGTGTGTATTTATTTTTGAAGTATGCTATGGTCTAAATATTTCTGTCCCCCTGCCTACAAATTCATAGGTTGAAACCCTAAGCTCCAGGGTGATGGTAGTAGGACATGGGTTCTTTGGGAGGTGATTAAGTCATGAGGGCAGAGTTATCATAAATGGAGTTAGTGCCCTAATCAAAGAGACCCCAGAGACTTCTCATCCTTTCTATTATGTGAGGACACAGTGAACAGAAAGCCATCTATGAACTAGGAAATGAGCCCTAACCCCACACCAAATCTGTCAGTGCTTTGATCTTGGGCTTCCCAGCCTCCGGAACTGTGAGAAATAAATTTATGTTGTTGTAAGCCAGCCAGTCTATTATAATTTGTGAATTTTTGACTGAACTGAGCACAATTATGATAGGGAGAATTTCTTTTCTTTTTTATTTTTATTTATTTATTTATTTGAGATGGAGTTTCGCTCTTGTCACCCAGGCTGGAGTGCAGTGGCATGATCTTGGTTCATTGCAACCTCTGCCTTCCAGTTTCAAGTGATTCTCCTGCCTCAGCCTCCTGAGTAGCTGGGATTACAGGCACCCACCACCATGCCTGGCTGATTTTTGTATTTTTAGTAGAGACGGAATTTCACCGTGTTGGCCAGGCCAGTCTCAAACTCCCGACCTCATGATCTGCCTGCCTTGGCCTCCCAAAGTGCTGAGATTACAGGTGTGAGCCACCAAGCCTTGCTGATAGGGAAAATTTATAAGTTGTCAACCAAATCTCTCATTCTTGACTCAGTTTAATCTACCACGTTTTGCATTATACCAAGTAAAAATAGTAAAGGTTAATTCACTATGGGCTCTATAGGTGCTCTCTCTCTCCCGCTGTGTGTGTGTGTGTGTGTGTGTGTGTGTGTTTGTGTGTGTGTATTTATATATATATATTTGTCTTGCAAGAATTTATGTGTTAGGTAATATTGCAATTCCCATCTTACAGATGCAGAAACTGAAGACAGTAATTACATATCTAGGTCAATTTCATCAATCAAACTTTAGAGGCAATACTCAACCGATTTTATATATCGTGTCTTGAAAAGCTTGTTAAGACTTCTACTCTGGAGTTAAATCTAGCAAGTATATATATGTATGCTTTTATGAAATTTTCTGTAGTACAGCCTAAAGCCCCTCTAACCAGGACAGTATTTGAAGAGTTCATTCTTAGAGTCTACCCTCCAGAAGAAAAAAATAAATTCTAGGAGCCTAGGTTGAAAAGGATCTTGTGCTAAGACTTGATAGGTGTAAAATTTAAGTCAGATTTGTGGGAAAGGTAAGGGGAAAGTGCCAGGGGAAAGGACATCTTCTCTGGGAGAAGCAATTATATTATTATTACTTCCATTTTACTGCTAAGAGAATTGAGACACTCAGAGGGTAATTTGTCTAAACTCTTCTAGCAAAACAGTGTTTGAGGAGCAGTTATTAAAACCCAGGACAGTTTGATTCCAAAGCTCAGCCTGTTTCCACAGCACATCTTTCTTCTCATGCACGCTCACCAACTCCTACCCCCATCCTTTCCAAGAATTTTCTTTCAAAGCAAACTGAACACAGTAAAAGGAAGTATAAGTAGAGAAAGTATGGACTCACCATAGAAATGCAAGATTGTTTAAATGGTGGATATCGGGGACATGCCTAGCAATAGTGGCCTGAATGCAGGGAAAAAAATATTATTCCCTGGATTGAGAAAAAGAGAGCCAAAATGTTTTCCCTGGATGCTTGAACGTGGTTGGGACTTTCAATAAAAGAAAGGGAAGAAAGTCAGCCTAGGTCTCAGTGACATCAAGTATTCAGAACTTAAAAGAAAGAAGAAAAAGTCTCAAAAAGTACTAAAGAGATCCTCCAAGTCTTTTATAAGTGCCTTACCCTAGATTTTCTACCTAATTCACCAAGGTAAGTAGGGAAATGGAAATTTATGACTCTTCTCTAGAAATTTGATCCTGACAATTAACTTACAATGAAAGGTTAGCTTTCCTGAGAGTGTAAGATTTTAAACTATTTGTATTTTCTTAAAAGTAAATTATTTGCCTACTATTAAATTTCAAATATTATGAAAGACTTGAGAGAAGAATTTTGGGGTTCTTTTTTATTTCTGGGAACCAACATGGAAGGTCAAATTTCTTTTGGGAAACTGCTCCAAAGAATGAGAAAGATTAAACTTATTCACTCCTTGGCTATTAAAATAGACAGTTAATAGAGTCCTTCCTTTCCACACCACAGCATGGTGTAGTTCTAAGTTAGAATTACAGGGGACCTGTGCATTTTCACCACATGGTCTTTGCAAGCTTTATCCAATTAGGAACATTTTCTGTTCATTAACTAAGAATCAGATGAATGTTGGCAGCAGAGCAAAGTTTGTTTGCAAAATGTTTGAAAAAAATAAATAATTGAATGAAAATATTATGTAGAAATTGAACTAAGTACTGTCTTTGTTGGCCATTTAACAATCTATTAAACTAATTTTGTTGATACCATAAAAGTACTAATTTATGAAAGCAAGAAAATTGTGATCATACTCCTAGAATTTTTTACAGTAAAAGTATTTTGGTGGCTAGTTTTGGTCCACTTTACTTCTGTTCCACACAATGGAATTAAGGAAATTAGAACACTATTCCACTGATGAAAACTTTCTCCTTCACCCAATTTGAGTTAGACTCCTCTAAGACAACTTTTTGACTAAGCCTCAACCTTGGGTTCTGTCCTTGGCCTGTTTGATCCAGTTTTTGCAAGACCCCTGCTGAGTTACTTTAGGGAAAATCCCCTATACTTGGTATCTGATCACCCTTGATTTGTAATCAAATCCCAACCCCCAATCCCCGTGCTCCATTATCTTATCACTCTGGCTTACTTTTAGCAAGGGTCTTGTCATATCTGAATCTCCTAGCCCCTATGTTTCATCATAGTAATTTTCTAGCCACTGACACACCAGCTCCTGTGCTTTGGCTTTAAATTCCCGCCTTTTCTTGTTGTATTTGGAGCTGAGCCCAGTCTCTCTCATTACTGTAAAACCCCCATTGCAGTACTCCCACTTGAATAAAATTTTCCTTACTGTCTTTAAAAAGTTTCATGAATAAGTTTTATTTAACATCACTCTTAAAATGTATGTAGTCCCTGCATTTTCCTCATTCTGGAAGGCATTAAAATAATGCTAAAATACACATATATTCTGTAGAAATTATCCAAAAAACCCAACCATTATATATACACACAAAGCCATGTGCACTGTATCTCATAAAAAATTAAAGGGATTTTTCAAAGCAACTTTAACTGATTTTTGCTTAGGTGTTAGCTTTTTTAAGGTCTCAACCAAAAGCTTTAAAAGATATTCCAGTCAGACTATTTTTCAACTGCCATTTAAAATAGAAACTAGAACAATTCTTACAATTCTTTGTAGCTAACTTTTAAGACCTATGTATTCAAATATACGAACCTATGGAAATTTTAATAAGCATATAAAAATGATTCAGTAATACACTTAATTTAATCTGTTCTCAGTTTAGTTCCTTCCAGGGCCAGGGAAGTAACACGTTCATGCTTGCTTCCTACTACCCTTACTGGTTAGCTTTAAAAATTTAAGACAACAAAGAATAACAGATTCTTTTTTTCTTTCTGCAATATCAAAAGTCAGAGTCGAAAATAAGAGACAGAAAAAGAGAGAAAGAGAGAGATCAAATAATAATTGAGTAGAGGAGTAAATTGGCCTAATAATTTGCATTTCTGTAATAGCTGATATAGTTTTCCTTGACTTGATTGCAGGTTCCTTGGCTTTATGACTGTGCCTATATGCCCCACTGTACCAAGGAACAGTGCTTTGTTCTATATATGACTAGGTGGAAAGTAAGATGCTTTACCAAAATTTATCCCTCACACAGCAAGTCACTTTATTTTTTCAGTGCCCACTGAATTTTTCATATTATAAGTATTTTCTCAATTTACTCTTTTTTTTTTTTTTTTGAGACAGAGTCTCGCTCTGTCGCCCAGGCTGGAGTGCAGTGGCGCGATCTCAGCTCACTGCAAGCTCCGCCTCCCGGGTTCATGCCATTCTCCTGCCTCAGCCTCCTGAGTAGCTGAGACTACAGGCGCCCACCACCACGCCTGGCTAATTTTTTGTATTTTTACTATAGACGGGGTTTCACCGTGTTAGCCAGGATGGTCTCGATCTCCTGACCTTGTGATCCACCCCCCTCAGCCTCCCGAAGTGTTGGAATTACATCTGTGAGCCACTGCTCCCAACCTACTTACTCTTAAAAGCAGAATATAGCTCACGTGATTGTCAACCTAGCTGCACATTAGAATCACCCAAGAAATTTCTAAACAATATTAATACACAAGGCTGTTTTCCAGAGATCCTGATTTAATTTGGTCTGGGATGGACCCAGGGTACTGGGAAAAAAATTCAGCATCCTAGGTGATTCTAATGTGCAGACAGATGGAAAATTATGAAAGCATCTTCAATATTAGTTTTGGACACTTATAGAGGTTCCCATAAAAATCAAGTAACAAGAGGTCAAATACATTTAACATAGATTTAGTAATATTTCCTTTGAGTGTGTCTTTATGCTGATAAATGTTGGATGTCGTTAAACAGCCTTTTAAACATGGTTTTCAAAATACATACTAAAGGGTTAAATTGTAGAGCTGATGACTAAAACGATATAAAACAACAATAAAAATATTAAGCAATATTAATTGAGTACCCAAGATGGATAAAGAATACATAAAAACAGAATTATACTAACATTGTACAAGTGGGTAGTTGTTATAAAATTTCCAGTAAAATCATTACACAAGGATTTAAAAAGTGATTGATAGCAACCACAGGAAATAACTTATACCTCATTTGTAACCCCTTACAAATTTCAGTATAGTCTTAAGGATATATACATAATATGCATTATATAATAATATATCAGCTTAATCCTAGGTATTACAAAATTATTTGCTACGACATTTCATTGTAATGACTTGACCAAGATGCAAAATTATCACTTCAAAATTAATATCAATTAAAATTATCAATATTTTAACTTGCCATTTTCTGAAACATTTATTTCAAACTAATATTTTATGCTACTGGATTGTTTTTTTTTTGCTGTGACTTTTAGTGATTCATTAATAAAGGGTTCTAAAAAGCTGGAAAGAGTAAGCATTTAATTTATCAGTTTTATGTTGAATGAATGAACAAATGAATGGGGAGCATAAAAATTGCTTTTATTTTTCACACATTAATATTGAGATTTTTTTGCAACATTTTATTATCTCAGTGACAATCAGAAGTGGTTATCAGAGATCTGAAAATAAATTTATTAATGTGGAAGGAGCCCAGAGCAAACACATTCTAGTCTGTTTATACTTTGTTCTATTTTACTTGGTGTATAAGGGATCAAAAGTTGCCTAGTAATACTAGCTGACACGTATATTTTCTATATGCCAGGCACTATTCTAACCATGTTACATGTATTAGCTCAGTTAAGAACTTCATTAATAATGAGGCTTCAGCTTATATGGATCATCATTATTTATAAATTCTAAAAAAAATGTTTTTAGCAGAGCTGATTAGATCCAGGGCTGATTAGATCCAGTTGGCTTCCAGGAAATGTATATCAGAAAACCAAATCACTAATTACATTTTAAATATTCAGAAGTGGTTTTTTGAACAAAAGTAGTTCTAAAGACGTTATTCATAATGATGCTAACCTTTTTGATAAATTCAAGAATGACTCTGCATCCTAATCTTTGATCTTTCACTTTTTCTCTTTCTCTTTGTATTTTTACCACTCCTTTCAGTGATTAATTTTCAATAATGAGGCCAAAGTTGACTTCTTGCGCTTGTTGCTCTGACTATACTACCCACTTTCTATAATCTCAGTGGCGTCTTGGATGAGAACCAGCCACCAACCAGGCAATTCAGAGCCTTTCAAAAACCTATCCTGGACACCTCCATATGCTTTTGCTATCTCCCATCCCCTTTTCCACACTCCAACTCCCCAAGCTCTCTAATTGACTATTTGTGCTTCCAGTCTCCCCACTCTGTTTTCCTAACTCTCCTCCAGACTGCCCCTCAAGGTGAGTTTACTGCCTCCCTCCCTCTTCAGCTTTGATACAACAGCTGAAGAAAATAAATCTTCCCTAGCAGAAAAGCTATACCTATTTCTTTTAGTCTCTTTATTAGAGGAACTTTTATGAATTGAATTGTGTCTCCCAAAATTTATATGTTAAAATTCTAATCCCTAGTTCCTGAGAATGTGACCTTTTTGGAAATTAGTTTGTTACAGTTATAATTAATTTAGTTGAGGTCACGCTGGTGTAGGATGGACCCTGATCCTATATGACTGATGTCTATAAAAGGGGGAAATTGAGACACAGACGTACACACAGGGAGAATGACATGTGAAGATGAAGGCACAGATGGTGGCGATGCGTCTACAAGCCAAAGAACACCAAGGATTGCCAGCAACCATTGGCATCTAGGAGACAAATGAAGCAGATTATTCCTCACGTCCTTTAAAAGGAACCAATCCTGTCCACACCTAGAAGTTCAGACTCCAGCCTTCAGCAATGAAGAGAGCGTTTCTAGCGTTCTAGCAGAGCTGGAGCCTCCATCCTAGTCCCTAAGGTCCTACTGGAATCTGTGAACTATTCTGTTGTGTGCCAGTAACTCTCCTTTTCTCACTTAAGCTAACATTAGTTGAATTCCTATGCTTTATACATAACTTAATCTCTCTCAGTCTTTTTCCACATCAATAAAATATAGTCAGTAATAATTGCTACTTCACATTGTGTAGATAAGATATAAAGTTCTTAGCATAATGTCTGTCACTTAAAAAGCAATTGATAAATAATAATTATTAATTTCACTTTTAATGTTAAGAAAAAAGTGAATATATGTAAAAATATTTTGATAAAATAAACTCTCAAGTATTATATCAATGCAAGATTATCTCACAATAAAAGTTATTTTTGATTATCTCATATAAAAAAAAAAGATTGACCAGAGGAATTCCCATTGCTCCTGGCTAAAATTTCTGTGGGCTTCCACCCTAACAGATTTAGTGATATAGTTTGTGCTAGTGAAAAATTTTCTTTGCCTCTATGTTAAGATAGAGAAAACTAGGTTTATGCATACGTATGTAATCAATCCATGATACTGGCTTGATCCACCAAAGTCACATAAAAGTTGCACCACTACTGGCCAGGTAAGTTTTGGCAGGTTACTTTAAGACTTACAAACTCGGTGGGGTTTTATCATTTTGTTTTGTTTTTGTTTAACCTTGGCCAGCATATTTGTTCTAATTTTCCTATAGCTACAAGTAGGAAATACAAAACTGTAATATAAGTATCATTCCCATGAGCATTACCTTATTGATATCCAACCTCTCCCAAGAGTTCCTAGAAAGTGTCTAGGAAAGACACATGGGAACATTGAGGTAGGTGTTTCAAGTAGAAAAAAAAAAAATCAATGGGTAGAGAAAGACCCTCACTGAATGGGGATAAAAAAATTCCACTCCATGTTTTGGGCTGAAATGTAATGAAAGATGACAATAATAAGCCTTTTTTTCCTTATTAAACCTGAATCTTCTCTCATTTCCTTGATGGCTTCTGAGCGGTTACTAAGTGTACAGCTCAGTGATTGCCAAAGGAAAAAGTTATTTTAAGAATGAAAAGTTGCCAACATTTTCTGAAGGAAAAAACACTGAATAGCAAAAAGCTAATGCCATCATGTTCATCCTGAATATCAAAAGGTTAGTGTGAACATGAATTCCAAAAAATACTGTTTTTCCTTTCAGGTAATTTCATACATTAGCCTGCCCTTTGCTATTATCTTTTTCTTTTGAATTTAAAAATATTTTAGCTGATTTGAATTAAGTATAATGTCAACAAGAGTAGTTGAAGTCAGGTCACTTTGGTTATTTTTAAAAGTTAGAATTATAAAACGTATTTGACTTTATGAATAATAGAGTAGTTATGGATAACCAGAAAAGCTGAAAATAAACATTTATATTAATCTTTATTCTCAGAGAAGTACTGTAAAAGTGAGAGAGGAGAAAGGAAGAAACCAGTCAGGCAGGCAGTTAGGGTGGGTCTTAGATTGAATTCTTTCAAACAAAAGAACAGCCTACAGGTATAGATAGATAAGGGAACTTACACAAGGAGGCTTGCCTAAGACATTCCCACAGCCACACAGATAAGAAAGCCTACACAGGTGACTTCCCCAGACATGTCTATGATGGAAAATTCCATCCCCTGCCACATGCGCAGTAAGGGGAACAAAGCAATATGGAGTTACTCAAGCTAAGGGTCTGCAAGCACACTAGGAGGATGGGGTGGAGCTAGCAGAAATTTGTGCCTTATGCAAATGAGATGCCCAGCCCTCGTCGGTTTCTTATAAAAGTTTATGCATTCAACTGTAAAAATGGCAACCCTCTTCTGGGTCCCCTCTCCGCAGCAGAGAGCTTTCTTTTTGCGCCTGTTAAACTTTTGCTCCAACCTTACCATTGGTGTCTGCACTCCATAACTTTCTCGATCATGAGACAAGGAACTTTGGGGTGATACCTTGGGCCATAAGAGACTGCTACATTGTGGTGCATTGGTGAGACTGTAACGAAAGTAGTATAATAATTTATAATATTTTAAATACCTGGTATTTGAGGGTTTGTTTTGTTGTAAAACATGATTAAGAATCTGAAAGTTTATAGCCCCCTTCTTGGTGATATGCTTAAGTTTCAAAAATTGTTTTATTTCGGCCAGGCATGGTGGCTCATACCTGTAATTCCAGCACTTTGGGAGGCTGAGGTGGGCGGATCACAAGGTCAGAAGTTCGAGACCAGTCTGGCCAACGTAGTGAAACCCCATCTTTACCAAAAATACAAAAAACTAGCTGAGTATGGTGGTGTGCACCTGTAACCCCAGCTACTCGGTAGGCTGAGGCAGGAGAATCTCCTGAACCCGGGAGGTGGAGGTTGCAGTGAGCTGAGATTGCTCCATTGTACTCCAGCCCAGGTGACAGTGCTAGACTTTGTCTCAAAAAAAAAAATTGTTTTATTTCTATCTCACAAATTAGCATTGGCTTTTCTTTCTGTTTTCTTTCTTTCTTTGTTTCCTTTCTTTTCTTTCTTTCTTTCTTTTCTTTTTTTCTTGCTTTGTTACCCAGGCTGGAGTATAGTGGATATGATCTCAGCTCAATGCAATCTTCGCCTCCCAGGTTCAAGTGATCCTCCCACCTCAGCTTCCCAAGTAGTTGGGATTATAGGCACCTGCCACCACACCCAGCTAATTTTTGTATTTTTAGTAGAGATAGGGTTTCACCATGTTGCTCAGGCTGGTCTCGAACTCCTGACCTCAAGTGATCCACCCACCTCAGCCTCCCAAAGTGCTGGGATTACAGGCATGAGCCACTGCGTCTGGCCAGAATTAACTTTTCTATTAGTAAATCATACATTTTTAAAAAAATCCCTTCTCTTCTTAAAGTGTATCATTGTTTAAATTTTTTTTCAACTTTTTGTTTTTTTAAATATCTTAGTTTAAAATTCTTAATATAAATATGTACTTCCTGTGAAACATTAATTTAATTTTGGGTGAGGTTGCTGTAAATCCTGAGCAGAAAGAATTAAGCTTTGTTATTGTAATTTTCAATTTGTGATTATAGTATTGAAAGAGATCATGCGAATTTTAGACTTGACAAACTGACAGCATATTAGAAGACAGGGCTTGATAAACCACAACTTTAGCTAAAAAGAACAAAAAGTTAGACTAAATAGCATAATAAAAACTGGTAATACCTATAAAAATATAATTAAATGAGGCCTGAGAATATCTGACAAAATATCAGGGCAGCCTCTTCAAATCTTGTGCATGCTACTTGTATTATAAATCATGCATCTGAAATAAACCCAATTGTTTGCATTTCAGTGTGTTTTCAGAGACATGAAACTGATGAAAACATTTGTAAGATTTAAAATCAAAAGTTAAGGCCAGGCGTGCTGGCTCACACTGGTAATCCCAGTACTTTGGGAGGCTCTAGTGGGTTCACTAGAGATCAGGAGTTGGAGGCTAACCTGTCCAATGCTGTGAAATCCCATCTCTACCAAAATTACAAAAAAAAATTAGCCAGGTGTGGTGGCAGGTGCCTGTAATCCCAGCTACTTGGGAGACTGAAGCAGGAGAATCACTTGAACCCAGGAAGCAGAGCCGAGATTGCACCACTGCACTCCAACGTGGGCAAGAGTGAGACTCTGTATCAAATGAATAAATAAATAAATAAATAAACTTAAAAAAACTTACCTTTGCAGCTCTCCAGAATTATAAAGAGGCAGGGAATAGGAAGTTTAATTAAAATTATTTATAACAGTTAAAAACTGGATCAGCCCATACCTAACTTTCCATACTCTTGAACCACAGAAATCTCAAAGGTAAAAATTAACAAGAACTGAAAAATCTTATGTAAATTGGAGAATAATGAAAAGAAATATAATTGCGATTTAAAACACTAACAGTTTTTTAAGGGGACAAGTTCTATTAAATGGAAGATCTTCTGATTCTACAGAGCATACTAATAGATTTGGTTATGACAAATCCACCAATTTAAATTAGAAAGAGCCACTAGAGTTTGTTTAGTTGCTGTGTATAGTGGCATGAATTTGGTCCTCAGAGGGAAGCAGATGAAGAGGAAAGATGAGAGTGAGAATGGAGAGAGACCAACTAGCTAATTCTGATCAGTGCAGGTCAGTGTAAATTAGCATGGGAAAAACTTCAGTCGTGGAGTGGCCTGAAGAACATAAAAGTCTAACATTCCAAAGTTAGGGTGGGGTGGCCCAAAGAACCACTCATATATTATAAATGAGAAGTGTTTATATCACTGAAAGCAAGGAAATCCAAGTTAATTTGGATCCATCCCTCCCAAGACATTAGCAAAGTCTAACAGCACATGAATTCCCTGAGAGTTTAATTTTATAGACATATAATAAAAGGTCTGATTTAACAAAGTGAAGAACAACATTCTGCAAGACAACCTACAAACTAAATGTGGTCATTAGAAAGCCTTGGGCCTCAGCAATGGACCTCTCCCCAGGGTTGCCTTATGACATAGTAGCTGGCCATGTTCATGAGCTAGGAAGCAGATCCCTCCCCGATCACACCTTCAGGTAAGACCACAGTCCCAGGTGACACATTATAACTTCGTCAGACAACTTGAGCCAGATACACCCATCTAAGCTACGCCCACAGAATTTGCAAGATTAAAAAAAAAAAAAAAAGTTTGTTGTTTTAAGTCACTGAGTTTTGGAGAAATTTATTTCACAGAGTACACTAATACTTTGATGAATAGCAAAAGAGAGATTTGGAATGTAGGGGTGCTACTCAAAAACCCTCCTATCATACCATAATAGTTTCCTCTACATACCCAAAATGCTAAATCCTACACAAAACAGTACGTCATGTCACTGGTCTTAAATCTACCTCTTTCAAGCTTCCAGGGTGATTCTACTTACATGACTTTTCAAAATTTTGGTTGCCATGGTCGAAATCATCTGAAGAAATTAGAAGCATGAGACTAGGACAAAGAAGGAAGAGCAGGACTGCGAAGCAAGGTTGTGACTACTATGTGCCACACATTGTTCTAAATGCTAAATTCTTTAATTCCCACAGTAACCAGTAGAGTAGGTGCTATCATAATCCTCATTCTACAGAGGAGAAAATGGAGACACAAGGAAATCCAGTAATTTGCTAAGTTTATGCATTGGTAAGTGATGGAGCTAGGACCAGAGGTCAGGCTAGCTAGCTCACTGTGCTTTATTACTATATCCCACAATTTTATTTTTAGCAAGTATTAACATCCTTTCCCAGCATGACAGGTGGGTAGGGACTCCTTTCTCAGTGAAGTTAGTTCTTAGAAGGAGAAAGGGTGTGGTATTAACTCCCCTGCATTTTCTGCCTTTTCTGCCTTTATATATTCTTAGACAAGGAGAAGCCAGGAGATGGAAAGAGACAGCCCTATTCATCTCAGCAACAGAGTGGACACTCACAGGGTTAGATGTCCTACTGAGATGTCAGTGAGGGTCTCTTTATTCAATGCACAAATGAGAGGTTATATTTTCCTTAGGAAGATAAAAGGAAAGAGATACTCCTGTTTTATCTTTTTTCCATGACTGTTAGAGTAGGAATATTTTACAGTTTTTGCTACTACTTACCTACTTACTAAAAATAGATCTTTAATTAAATTCTTTCTTATGGGAGGTGGTATCCTTGGTTTTCATGTGAATGATCACCTATTCCATCTATCTGTTGAACGCATGGAAAATTATTTTCTGCTATTGTTTAAAGGGAGAATCATGCACACTAAGATGGGAGAAATGGAAAGACTCACATATTTTGCTAATTAATAGAGACAAGTATATGGTTACAAAAAAAAAGAACCTGAGGTAACAGTATTTCTCACTCTGTTGAAAGAACACAATACTTCAAGAGCTCACAGTTAGTAAGAAACCTGACTTGTTGACAGCTGGAAATATTTGTGAATGTCATTCCTATATTCTTTCTACTGCTTAGATAGTGCTTTTTTAACACTTAAATGTCAACAGGTTTGAATCAGTGTAAATAGGTTGCCTCCACATCAGTTAGTGACAGCGAAATCTCAAAATGTTGGAAGAAAGAGACAGAAGTCAGAAAGTTTTTTACATTTTTGTCAAAAGATCATTAATTCAATATTCATTGCTAATAATTTATAAGCAATATCTCATAAATATTAGAATGATTAGTAAGATGTCTTGTAATTACTTTCACTTTAGTGATAAATGATTTACTAATAACGTGGTTTCTCCTATATAACCATATGTAGCCTTTAGATTCTACGTCAACCTGTCTTATAAATGAAACCAATGTATAATGAGATGCCTCTAATAATGTCAGTAATGAAATCCTACTGGAAAAAAGTAAAGCAGTGGATGTTTCTCCGACTGAACTCTGATGTTTAACAAACCGTGTTATAAGGAAATACTACTAAATATAGTACCATTACCTGAACAGTTATTAGCACTGTCACTGAAAACAGGAATGGCATTGTGGTGTTTGAATTTATATGGAAAAACATTATAGCTCCATTGCATCTGTAAGGGAATTCTGAATCAAAATTGGAATAGAATCTCCAGTATGAATAGAGAAGCTAGAAGCAGAATCAAGGTCTACTGTGAACTACACAGTTCTCTGGCTGTCAGATTATATTCCTTTCCATCTCACAAAACTAAAAAATGTAAATAGAATAAACATGGATTGTACATAGATCTCAAAAAGGGACAGGAAAAAAGAGCCATAGTGTTGATCTAGGTCAGGGCCATTAAGCTTTTACAGAAGTCTTAGAAGGATATTATGTTCATAGAATTATCTATACCAAAGTGTGCTTTCTTTACTCACCTTGTAATAATTCCTTTTCTCCACATGTTGACTTCTTACATGCTCCAATGGTTTATGAATGGATTCAGCCCATTAATTTGTTGTCTTGAAAGTTTACTAAAGTTTTGCAGCTAATTTTTTATCTTCCAAGTGTGCCTGACAGAAGTATTTTGAGCAAATGATATAATTTTTCAAAATAAAATATCAATTTATGCATAACTTTTCTTTTGTGGCTAACTGGAAAAATTAATATCCACGAGCAGATACAATGATGTAAGTAAATTGACACACCAAAGAGTTGATTATCAGAAACACAAATAAAAACAAACACTTCTATTATGTTATCAATCAGAGAAATAAAACTTGTTGGATATCTACATGTATTGACAGAGCTTGTCTACATTTCTTTACAGAGTTCAGTGGGCAATCTAGGTTTGGTTTACTCTGGAGTATTTAATAATGCCCCATGATCCAGGAAAAAGGGTTGCTCATGTAAGGAGTCCAACATACACTACATGGCACGTTCACTACATTTTTCTAATGAAAATTGCCAAATTCTTATGTGTGCCTGATCTTACTAAGAAATAGAAACCTCAAATCATGACTACAGTTTCACTATTTTCTTGGCTTTCTCTTTTTTGTTAGAGTTGACTACAGAGTTATCCTCTCATAAAAGCCTTGACTAGACATGTTTTGTAGGGAGAAATGTCAAAGAGTTCCTCTAGTTTTTGGTGCTGCCTCCCACCTTACAATGTATCAACTCCATCAGCACCCCTGCCCAGTCTTAACACAGTAAGAATTGACAGAATTTCTATTTTGCCTCATGGAATCACAAATATATATTAAATCTGATGCTTCCCAGCTTCTCAGAATATTTCCAGATAGTGAGAAGCACTTAGCAAAGAAAAAGTAGGAAAGAATTACATCTTGACACACTATTAAAACATGATTTAATTCTATAACAAGCTATAAAACACATATATGTAACTATATTGTATAATTGATGTTAATATTGAAACTGTTTTGGTGAACAGCATATGTTTTGTAATAACCTATGGCCTATTGTATTGGGAATTAACTAATTTCCATTCTTCCCTTCTGTTCTTGTAAAATAATTCTATATTTTATTCGGGAAAGTCAATGAACTCAGCTAAAATGCTACATCTCCTACCCTTCATTGCAATAAGGTAAGTTCATGAGATTAAGTTCTGGTCAAAAATGTTATAAATAGAAATTTTAAGCCTTTTTTTTTTTTCCATTTCCATCCTCAATCCTATTTCCCGCTGAAAATGCACATAAGATAAGTGTAGTTCTGGCAGCCATTTTGGATCTCATGAGTTATTTCTGAGGGTGGAAGTCACATGATAAAGATAGTATTTGAGGAAAATTGAAGGAGCCTCTGTTCCTGAAGATGCCCCCGAGTAACTATTCTAGCCCTGGAATGCTTTCTTTTACACTCCTTTTTATTCACTTTTTACACTTCTTTTATGTGGTAGAGAAGTAAATTATCTTTTTTAAAGTAACTGTTGCTAGCAGCCAAGTGAAATTCCCAACTTAATTTGTGTTTAACCAGCTTTCCTTCTCTCTTATATTCTGTGAATTTTCCTTGCCATCCCTTGTCACCATCCCCCAGCCAATATCACAAAAATGGATGTGAAACTCTAGCTCCTCTGTTTCCAGCATGGGTCATGATTGGTTGGAGCCAGTAGTGGTGATTTGATTCCCATTACGAAGTGATGGGTTTTGGCGTGGGTATGTGGTGCATTTTTTGCTATGACAACTAAGACAAAATCAGCTGAGTAACTTCTCAAAAGTTTTTCCTTACTCTTAAAAAAGTACATGAGATAGTTTCTTGTTTTTTTTTTCTTTTTTTTGGCTTTCGTATATTGTCATCTTCAAGTCATACAAAGAACTGTGGTTGCCATCTTGGAAACGGAGCCTAAAAGGTTAGGTCAATATATTGAGGATGCCAGAGTTCGGGGGAACAGTTGCTGGTGTTGAACTAAACCTGGAGCAGTCCTCCTTTGGACATTTTGCTATGTAAAATAATAAATGTCTTTATGAATTAGCCCACTTTCAGTTGTATTTGTTGGTATTTTAAGCTGAAAACATTCTAGAAACTGCTGAGGTAATAAATATCTTATTCGTGCCTTTATCATAGTGCTTGGGTTGAGTTAACGGGAAACGTTGGTAGAGGTGAGGAATGGCAATGGGAGACCCTAGGTAAAGACAAGGGGCCTTAAAAAGAGCTAGAGAAGACGTTATGAATCTTTGTGAAAAAGATTTCTTAGGGGAATTTGAAGGACTGCTGATTGTAATGATTCCCAGCTTCATAATTTGGCCTAGAATTAGTCCTATTATAAATTTCTGGTTCTGCAGTGAATTAGTAGATGTTAATGGATAATAAACATCTGTTGTTCTAACAAGGTGATATTTTACCCTTTTATTACTGCTAAAAAATAGAATTACTGTCACTGTTTTTAAAGTCATAACATAGAGTTAATGAATAGCTAAATTTTTATCAGTAAAATACTGGAAATTTAAGACCTTAAACTGATTTTCTTCAAGATGTCTCAGGTAATAGATAAATTTGGAATTAAAATACATTCAATTTTTAAAGACTCTAGATCCTGAACACTTTCTAAGCTAGAAATATGATTCCACTGGACATATATAATCTTTTTTAAAGGAAAGAAAAAATGTTTCTTTTACTCCAAACAAGCTATTGCAGCTTCCTAGAATTGCAATAGTATTAGCAGTTCATAAAATTACAATATGTATACATATGTCTGCATATTTATATACATGAATGCATTTGTGTAAATATATATGAAAACACATATATCTGAAAACATGCATACATCTTAAATTACATTTATTTGAAAATAAACCCATCATTGAAGATTTCCTATTCGCATACCTGAAATTGCACTTCAAAAAAAAAATATGCATTTATAACTGATGTTATTCCTGGTTAATACAAATTAATGGGCTTCCTTATATGACATGTACAATGTCAGGTTAACAATAGCCACCTTGAAGATGAGAAGGGCTTATTTTGGGATGCAGTGATCTGACCTATCCATCGGCAGAGTTAATTTTTCCTTTCATTCTTGAGTTTCCCCTTGTATATCACGGGTAGTCACAGCCTTTCATTTCCTATTGGAGTTTTCTCTTGGGCTGTTGTCCTGACTCCTCTTTTTCAACTTCCCCTTCCTTCCTAGAATTGTGTTGCTATCTACTTTTGATTTTGTAACAATAAAATTGAAGCTAAAATGTTCTTTGGGTACATCAGACTGTCCAAGAGAGTCAATAATATGATTGGCATATCCATCCCTTCACCATTTGTTAATGTGCATTGTGCTCAAATGTTCAAATTCACCAGGTCAGTGTTCCAAATGCTGACTGCAAATATTATCTAATGTGCATTGTATGCAGTAGAGTCACACTTCAATTTCAGCACAGGTTTTACATTTTAGTTCCTGCTCATAATCTAAATAAACATAGCGTTTCTCAGCTTAGATTTATTTCAGGCATGCTCTCTCCAAAGGATTTAAAAATTAAAATGATTTCATAGCAGAATGGGAATGGTTATCCATTTAAGATGCTTAGAAATATAAGGCATAATCATCTTTCTTTTAAGCGTAATACAGTTTTTGAATAACAGAGAAAATCATTTTGAACTACATTTAACAAGTAGCTTGTTTCAGCTTCGATATTAGCTTAATTTACCATCTGCAGAATTACCAATAACATGATGCATTTATTACCCGTAAAAGCTATTAGCAGGTCATTTTGTTCAGTTCATCATATGTGTCTTGAGACACAATCTGGCGTCTAACAGATTTTCATACATTGATGTCGCAGATAATCAGACTGTTCTTTAATTGATTGTTTCTTGCTAGACTCCTTTTGGTTAAAACAGGTTATGCTATTTGCTTTTACTTCCACATTTCTCCACTTCAAAGTCTGGCCACTGAAAGCAGAAATTATTCTCATTTCCCTGGATTCTTTTAATTCAAAGTGAATGTATATATTTAAAAGTCTGCCATAATCAAGGGCTTTAAAAATGACTTCAGTTTTTCCAGTATATGACTCCCTCAACAAGAATGCAATCCTTACCATGCCTTTAAAAAACGGATTTATCTTTTCCTGCCAAGTCATCATATATTGAACTTCAGAACCTCCAGTGAGTACAGATCATAGGGACCAAAGGGAACAGAAAGGCTCCCTCAAAGCACTCTTTTCCTCACAATTTGCACAGACCCCGACAAGCAAAGCTGAATTGTGTTGATAGTGTTGTATCCTTTTCCACAGGGAAAAGAAAAAAGGGTCTTTTGCTAAACTGATTTCAGAAGGCCTAACTCATATTGTTCATTTAAGCAAAGAGATTGCGAAGCTCCTGAGACAGCCCCCTCTCCTGAAACGAAACAAAAAAAGAAAAGAAAAGAAAATTCCAAAAGATATGTGAACTCAAGGGAGATGGGGTCGGTGGTCCTGTGTCCGGCCTTCAACACACATTCCCCACACAGTTAACGCCATAAAAATGAAAAGGCTGAAATCAGATCAGTACTCATCAATAGGAATGAGTAGCAGCTTGCAGGCTCAAAACAAAAGCCTAATTCAGCCCTCAAAAGGTTTTTGTTTGCCTAATGTCAGAAACAAACATAAAACTTTCTATCATGTGACATCCATGACACTAGGCGAGAGCAGTCACCCTTCCCTTAGGCTTCTGTCTGACATAGACAAAAGCCATCAATAGCTCTTTTGTATCCTACCTCAGCTGTCTGTCTTCATTGATGAGTCAGCCAATCATTCCCAATTGTCATCCACTCCTTCCAGGTGAAATTCCAAAGTTCCCTGTCACAGGCCTCCAGGTCCCAGGACACACTAATTCACAAAATAATATTCTAGGCAATAGTACTCTTCACAGATCAAACATTTTATCAGGAAACAAAAATCATTTTAATTCTTATTTGAAATTTTTCTGTTTCTTTACCTATTGTTCCCACACATTTTGTGAAATATTGGCTCTTCTAAATTATTTTGGGTAACCAGAAATATGGAAGTATACTACATGTTATTTTGTCATTTTTGTACCAATTAACTCCTTAAAATTTACAGTAGATCTATACAAAGTATAGCTGCATGGGGACTCTAAAAGATTTTTAATGATTTAAACTAGAAAGCCACTATTCAGAGCCAGTGATGCATTGAGGAAAATTATGTAAGTTGTATTTTAGAAATTACTTTTACTCTAAAATTTATTTAAAATCAAGTTGCACCAATCACTTAAAATATTGCACTAAATTTCACAGGAAATCTCTGGGTGGATGTTTAGTATAAATTGAAAAGCTTAAATGGCTTAAAAATAGCTTTGAAACATCATATAGACACATGAGGCAGTTATTATGTTTAAGTGATGGGAGTTTAATGGTCTTCTCATACATTAATCCTACACTCTGATGATGGGAAATGCTTTCATCTCACTCTAGAAATGGATAAAAATAAATATTTAGATTGAGTAAATCTGATGATTTATTTAGTTTCCTTACCTATTTGTAATATTTTTGAAATTCAATGAGGTGAATTTTTACAGCTCAGAGTTCATTAGCTTTCAAATATATAATAAATAGTATGCACTTGGGACAATTAATTGAAGTATAGTCCTGTCTCCTCTCATGATCATATGTTCCAATTTGCACAACTTTAAAATGAAAAAACAGCAGCAACCACACTATTTTATTTGATGGAATACTTTTTTAAATTGACACTAACAAATACTATTCTTAGTTGTGAAGAAATAAGTATAAGTCCTATTCATAAAAATATACCTGTATCAAAGACAGTAGAAATGGCTAAAAATGTACCATTATTTGATTTTTAATTTAAAGTCACATTTTTCAATGAATCTGTTATGAGGAGTTATATCACAGGACACAGCAAGAACTGTATGAAAATTTGTACTTAATACAAATGTAGGCAGGTAATTGAATGGGTTTAAGATAAATATGTTTTTAAAATGGTGTGCTTCTCTAGATGAAAATATGAACTTTTGCCAGAATCCCTTTGAGAGAAGTGGGACAAAAAGCAAAATTCTTTGAAGTGTTCATCGACATTATCTGTTCTAATCTGGAACTACAAAGTTATACAATCTGTAGATTTCATTTACCAGCTCTGTACCAGTCACTCATCTTAATAAAAAAAAAGGATCAGCTAAATGTATTAAAATAGCAGCTGTATCCTGAATTGTTTCCTATGACATGTGAAATAATAGTTTATTATTATTTATTATAATTATTTATTATTATTATTATTATTCATAACACATTGCACAGAATTTCTATGTACGTCTGTGAAGATGTGATATAAAAGGTAATGTATTACCCAGTCAGGGTTCTCCAGAGAAATAGATGCAATAGAAGATCTATCTATACAGAGAGAAAGAGACAGAGAGAGGGAGAGATTTGTTGTAATGAACTAGCTTGTGTGGCTATGGAGGCTGTGGAGTCCCAAGATCTATGGTTGGAAAGAAAGAGACCCAGCCAATCAAATGATGTAGTTCCAGTCTGAGCGTGAAAGCCTGAGACACAGGAGTGCTGATTGTGCAGTTCCAAATCAAGTCCAAAGGCCTGAGAAGCAGGAGAGCTGATGGTAAAGCTTTTATCCGAGTCCAAATCTGAAAACAAGAGAAGACCAATGTCTCAGCCCAAAGACAGGCAGAAAGGAAGCACAGTCTCCTTAATCTGTCCTTTTCTTCTATTCAGGGCTTCAGTGGATTGGATGAAGCCCACTCACATTGGGGAGGGCAATGTGCTTTACTCAGTCTGCTGGTTCAAATGTTACTCTCACCCAGAAACACTCTCACAGTTACACTCAGAATAATGTTTAACCAAACATCTGGGTACTCCATGGCCCATTCAAGTTGATCCAAAATTAACTATCACAGTAATGCACGGTAATTTTATTTCATTCAATGGCTTTCTTAATAGTGAAAAGTGAGATCAAATAAATTACCTTAAATCCTAACAAAATTTACCTTTTAGGCTTCTATTTCCAAATTTGGTAGAATGTTCTATGATAAATGAATTCTAGGATTTTAACATTATTTTTAAAAGTAGATATTATTATTCTTATTTAGACATGAAGAAACTGAGACTTCAAGGTGCAGTTATTTCTCTTTCTTTTCATTAAAAAGGGGTGTATGAATAAAACCTCCTCCTTCTTACACAAGTTTGCTTTATTTTCATAGTGGGAATCAAAGTCAATTCTATTTTATGAACCCAGATGATTGGGTAGTGGATGGATACAAGACAGCATGATTTCTTACTTCTGTTCTTTGGAAACTATTTTCTTTTATAATAAAACTGATGCAATTATCTATCTTTCTCTTAACCACCTGCTTGCATTTTTCTTCAACTACATAGTCTATGGTACAAAGGCATATGTTGGGAATATAAGCTTTCCCATGCCAACTATCATGATGGCATCTAGAAGTGAGTCAACCCAACTGGTACCTTCAGGGCCCCAGAATGGTGCAACAACAACAACAACAACAACAAAAACCCACTAATCAGAGGATAAGGGGACATGGGTACTGCAAGTTTCTGAGCAAATGTAAGTCGGTTATCCATTTAATCATAATCAAATTATTTATTTAGTGCTTGAATACATGCTGCACACCTCTCTATAATCTTTGATTTATTATTTTATTTAATTCTCCCTACAGTCTTGTGTGACATATTATTTTTCCCATTTTAGAGATGATGAAATGAGACCCAGGGAAGTTAAGAAGGTGAGAACCATTTGAATTGGGCTCCAGAGCCTTGCTTTGACTATTATGCCAATTCCCACATCCCTCATCTGCATAACAAAGGAAAGTTAAGCTCTTGAAGTTTCTTCTTAGTCCTTGTCTTCTGTGACCCTTTTTCCACTCTAAACTAACTTCCACTTGCTCTTCGAATCATTTTATTTCTTATTTGATCACTTTAATCTTTCCTCTAGATAAGTGATCCACACTTAATCAAGACATGAGATAACTTTCCCATTTTATCTCTTTTTCTTTCTGCCTTGTGTCACACACACACACACACACACACATACACACACACCCCACACATTCCATTGTATAAAGTCTTTATGTTCTATAAAGTCCCTGCAAAATGGAATTAACAAATACTGAATCATTGCTCTTAGGAGACATATAGAGTTAGGTTCCTGCAAGTCTCTGGTTACATTTTCATCATCCTATCAGTGTGTAACCTTGTTTCATGTGTGTTTCTCTTTAAAGCCATGTTATTTAACATATGTTGTCAATTTACTAATGTTTAACTCACAGCCAACATTATTGTAAGTCATGCCTGAATGAAGCTTAGCTAGCACATGTACTTCCTCCGTAAGACACATCACAGCTTTCTTGCACTTAAGAACACAATACACCACTTCATCAGTATGTTTGGGAGTCATTTTAAACACAGAAATCACCAAGAAAAAGTACAAAAGTGCAAAAACTGAAGCACTAAATATACAATGACTAGGACACTTGGTGACAGTATGAGAGCTGGAACAAGAAGGCAGGGCATCACTTTGTTTGGCCTCAGCTGGGAATGCGTATGTCGGACAACTCAACTTTTTCATTGTTCTGCACATGTGCATATCTGCAAAGACTTTGAATGCATCATAAGTATTGATTTGAGGGATATAAATAAATATTAGTGAATAGGCAAATTTTCAAATACAGAATCCATAAATAATGAGGATCCTCTGTGTACATCTCATCTTTGATCTCTGTCTTTCCACCTCTCTCCTTTCTCCCTTCCCCATTTTCTTCTCTTTTATCTTCTTTAGAGGAAATTAAATAAGTAAAAAATAAGAATTTTCTTTTCTACTTTGTTTCTGCTATCCTTATTGTCTTCTGCTTTTCAGAATTGCTAAGATTATTCTACACATATATACACACACAATTTTTGATTCCAAATCAATTCAGCACACATCTATGTTGTCATCAATGCTATGGCTGATTATAATTATTTTATATAACATGATTTCTGCTTGAAAAGTGGTCTTTAAAATGTTCCTAATAACAGAGAATCAAAGGCAAATCCAGGAACTCTTGCTTTCTCCTTTCTTTCGCTGACCTCTATATCACCTCACACTATACAGAGGCAAGAATGTCTATATTTCTGATTTTTTAAGCTTCAAATTGCTTGCATTTAATTTAGCAATCTGCTCTTCATTGGAGACTAGTTGAATTTACAAAAGCAATTACACCAGTTTCCTGTGACTTTGAAGGATATATATAGTTGTATTAATTAAGTAGAAGAGGAGAATGTGGATTGCTGGTGATTTTCTAGTGGAAAAAAACAATTGTCGTTGTCTGTGCAGCATTAATTGCTACATAGGGTAGGAGATTAATATTTTTAACATTTTAAGTGGTTTTGCATAAATGTTAGCAATAAGCAAGCCATTTTATGTCTTATTGGTTTGCATTTTTAATAATATTGGAATGTTAGCCTTCTCATAAAGGAAAGATTGCAACAAAACAGAAATAGTGTTTCAACCTTGCTAGTTATGTGCAAACTGACCCCATGTACCCTCTTTGGGGAACACTCAAAGACAGTGGTACTGTTGAAACCATAAAAAGGGGAAGAGGTAATTTATTTTTAATTTTTCTTACATTTGTGAATTCAGTGCCAGGAAAGGCTAACAGCATTGGCTAAGGACTCCAAGGAATAGATGCCATGAACACTTCCTGCATCTTTTCTTTTCTTATATTAGGTTTGGCCTTCTTTTAAAAACAGATCATTAAGTTGGTAAAACTACACCGAAATATAAATTGGCATATTCACTTGTACAAAGATAAAACTCAACCAGATTCTTCATTTATTATTTAACCTGGACAAAGAATCTGAAAATCTAGTGATCATTACTCACTCATTCGACAAGGATTACTGAGCTCCTAGGATGTACCAGTCCCTGTTCTTGAGCTGGCAGTACCATAGTGAACTGGACAAACAGGGTGCCTTCACTCACCCAGGTGCAATCCATGGACATTCAGGGTGGCTGTTCTAACCCAGACCATTAAAGAAGTACAGTATATTCAGATTGTTACATTAAATTTAGCCTAAAGCTGCCTCCTTACATATTTTAAATTTGGCCCAGTTTCTCTTTACATAGTGAACTGTAACCTTACCAGATGTGTAAACAGACTGTAAACTACCTTGTTTCCATCACTGAGTTTCAGCCAATCACAAGCAGCCAACTATTCAAACCATGATCAAATAAGTCAAAAGTCAAGCTGTAACCAATCTGGCTGTTTCTGTACTTCACTTCTGTACCTCACTTCTGTTTTCTGTACTTCACTTTCCTTTTTCTGCCCACAAATTTTCAACCACGCAGCAGCGTGGAGTCTGTTTCAATCTATTCTGGTTTGGGGGTTGCCCAATTCACGAATTGTTGTTCCTTGCCCAATTCATCTGTTAAATTTAATGTGTCTAAGGTTTTTCTTTTAACAAGATAATAGTAGAAAACAAAAGAAAATAAAACAGTGTGATATTATAGACAGTGCTTTATGTAATGAGGTTCAGGAAGGCCTCTCTGGAAAGGTGATATTTATATTGATAGTTGAATGAAGAAAAAGCATGAGCTATTAAAAGATGGGAGAAAAGGCTTTCTATACACTGGAAACAGTAGATATCAGAGTCTGTGGATTTGGGCTTCAACCATGAGGAACAAAAAGACCAGTCTGGTTAGAACAGAGTCAGAAGCAAGGGGAGATGAGGATGGTAAGGCCAAAGCCAGATCCTGGAGGGCTTTGCCTGCCATGGAGAAAACACTGGATCTTATTCTAAGAGCAAAGGAAAATCATCAGGGATGTAAGCAGAAAAAGAGCATAATCTGACATTTACTAATAAAATGGAATTTGGCTGCAAAGAGAATGAACAGGGGAAGGCATGGTGGGAGAAGAATGGCCAAAGGATTGGATACAAATCTTATTCATCATTTTAAGCCCAGGTCAAACACAAGCAGAGACATTTGTCTCTTCTCCTATGCTCCAAAAGCACTTTATTTCAAATAGAACTTGTGTTATGGGGTAAGCACAGTTTTCTCTCTCCTGTTCTAAACAGGGGGAAGGCTGGCCAATGGCTCAATGCTCTTGTTTCTAGCATAGATCCCAGATCATAGCCAATGGTCAGCTGGCAGGTGCTGAATTGAAGTGAACCAAATTAAGACGACACACTTAGGTCTGAATTTATTGAAAATAGCAGGCTCTAAATACTAAGAAAATATATAACTGATCATTTAAAAAAGGAGAAACCTTCACAAATGTAGATTTAAAATTTTTTAAAACTATTAAAAGCCATTTTATTGTTACTTTAAATGCCGAAAGAAATCTTGGACATATTGGAGAAAATTCCAGATTCTCCCAAGCTATGTCTCAATCTACATTTAGATAACATGAGTATCTATTTCTTGAACCACATATCAATAAACTTTAGGGGTCATCTATCATTACATTTCTTATTTTTTTCATTATAAAAGGAAATTTTGTTTACAAATCTAGAGAAGCCACTTTGTGCAAAGCTTGGTTTGAGCATCGATCATGGTGTTTTAGGAATCTTCATCAGTGAAAAGATGATAGTCCCTCTTGCATTCTAGACCTGAATGTAAAGACCTCACTTTACAAAAATGTAAAGTGAACAATTCAGAGATGCTAGAAATCATTCAGTAGGCTTTTCAACAAAGACTATTTTATTTTTTTTCTCTGAAAATAATATCAAATCAGTTATTACTGCTCTGATTTCTGATGGAGTTTCTTTTGTTTCTAAAGATCAGACAGTTGAAATCCCCCTTCTTGGGAGGAACATACACAATCAAAAGTTCAGCATGGCCAAGTTCCATGGCATGACTTGATGTCTGCTTCCAACAGGTGAGGTGGACCAACCCCCTTTTAAAAAAACTAATTAAATTGATAGTGATGACATCTAATTATAACTTTTTTTCCTTACTTGAGGAACTAAGCAGCA
The DNA here is from genome assembly GCF_028885655.2 of Pongo abelii. NCBI lineage: Eukaryota > Metazoa > Chordata > Mammalia > Primates > Hominidae > Pongo > Pongo abelii. The sequence continues at coordinate 66,460,491 of NC_071996.2, read as the reverse complement.
CACTTATTCCATTCTCTAATAGACATACTATTAAGTATATTGCATGCACAATTTCTACAGACTGAAAATTTAAAAATAGGAATTTTGTAAAATATTTCTTACATTCCTTCCTTTGGTATTATTTCCAGGGAATCAGTCCTATTCTCAAAGAAGCGTGCTCTAGAAAACCCCATAGTCAGTTTATCTACCCTGTCAGTTCATAGTGAAGATAAAATTGTCTCATGAAAAATAGCGAAGTGTTCCCTCCTCCGCAGGCTTCCAATGTAGGGATTTTCCACTCAAGTGTGTCTAGTATAAAAGACGTGACATCTGATCTCATGAAGGGCAGTTGAGTATATGAATATCTCCTTTTCATGTGCTTGCTTATAAGGCTTCTTACAAAAATGTAGCATTATAGTACTATTGAACTATTAATTTGAAATTGTGGATAGTTTACAGAAACTTCAGCATATCTTCCCTTTTGAAATATCTCGGATATCAATGGCATAATTTTTCTCCTGAAGCTGCTCATTGACTATAGATGACCTATGTTATTTTAATATCTAGTTCTTATCAGGGTTATAAGGAGGGAGGTGGGGCTTTTTCAATGTTAATTAGTGTAACATGTATAAAAATGAACAATAGACTTAACAAATAGGTCACCTTTTTCTGCCTAGGAGGAAAGCTGAACTGATACAGAGTTTCTGGGGAATTCTAATGCTGATGTTGTGAAGTTCTCCTATTTCTCAGTACAAAATCTAAGAGGAATCAAAAAGAAAAACTTACCCATTTGCATTTAGGGAATACACAGCACTAGAAAGAGAATCAGATTAAGTAGGATATTTAAAGAATAATTAATTCGGTATTTATGGAATGTAAAGTATTCTCAAGTTCATGATACTGTTATATGCTAATTAACACAGTCCCTGTGACCAGTGGCAATTTCAGAATATCTGTGCAAAAGGGCTTTTGAAGCTACATTTAAATAGGAAGCACTGTGTCTTTTAATATGCTAATTTAGAGTTGGTTGATTAGTGGAGGTAGTGGGTTCTGGCCAAAATAATGCCCCTTTGATATTCTCATGACTGTACCAACACAAATCATCTAATCTCTCTATAGTTTTCTCATCTGTAAAATGGGAGTAATGTAACAAATGCTGTCATAACTCTGTAAGTGGCATCCAAAAAGTCAACCAAGGCACCCTAGAGTTTTGTTATTATGAAGTTTATGGAACAACTAGTGAGGCAGAGCAGCCAACTGGCTGGGAATTCCTGGGGCTGAAAGCCAACTGCCCTTCATTAATATACGAATTAAAGTGTCATGAAATTTTATCGTAAAAGTACTTGTTTCATAAGGTTGTTTGGGGTGATGCATCTAAAGCACTTGACAGAATTGTCTTGCACAGAAAAAGAAAAAAAACTCAAATTGGAATTTCTCCTTATCTTCTCTTCCCTCTTTTCTTCCTCTTCCTCTTTTCTTTCTCCTTGTCTTTCTTCTTCTGATTTTTTTTTTTTAAGACGTAGTCTCACTGTGTGACCCAGGCTGGAGGGCAGTGGCACAATCATAGCTCTGCATTCTCGAACTCCTGGGCTTAAGCGATCTTCCCACCTCAGCCTCCCAAGTAATTAGGACCACAGGCACAAGCCACCACACCTAGCAAATGTTTTTATTTTGTGTAGAGGTGAGGTCTCACTATGTTGCCCAAGCTGTTGTTTTGGTTCTTATTCTCCTGCAATACCAAAAATATCTAACACTTGACTATTCAATCATTCTAGAAACACTTATCCCTTTGTTTTTCATAATACCACATCATCATGAAGCTCCTTTTATATCTCTGGCATTAATTTCCCTCTCCTTGGAGGACTTCTCTCTTTGATACTGTTCTCTAATTGATGATATTCATCAGGATGCCATTTTTGGCCCACTGCTAATCTTACTCTATATATTCTCCCTAGGTGAGCTCTCTGTGTTTCTGGTTTTATCTACACCTGTATGCTGAGAGTCCCAGCCAGTGTTCCAGCCATGACTCATTCCTTTAACAAATCTACAAGTGAAGTAATTATAGTCTGCTTGAAGCTTAATTCTTTTACATACCCTTGTGCTTCTGTGCCAATTAGCCACCAAGCCCTATTTATTTTATCTCAATCTATGCCTTCCTCTCTACCATTGGTACAGCTGCCCAAACACAGGCCGTTATCTTCTCTTTTCTGGGCATGGGAATGCTCCAGCTAAAATGAACACTTAAATATGGCACTCTTCTGCTTGACACACTTCAGTGACAAGCATCAAAGCTCCTCCAGCTGACCTACAGATCCCATTTTAATGTGGCTTCTCCCCACTTCTCCAGCCACTTTTCCAAGCACTCTCTGCCACACATTTTATAATTCATCAACTTCGAATATCTAATTCTACCCATAAACCAGGCATTTGCTGCTCTTGTACCCTCTGCCCAAAAGCTCTCCTCCTTTCTCCAACATGACCTTGGCCTGACTAACTCTTACTAAATCTAGGATAACTCAGAAGTCATCTCCTTCAGAAAGATTTTCCTGACATCCACAGGCTCATTAAGGTGTTCTTCCTTTTTGCTGTTAATCAATGGTCCCATTGCTTTTGCATCTGTACCCCTACAACCCTAGGAACAGCTTGACTAGGAGAACAACTAATTCTCATTCTCAGTAAATTCCCCATCCCTGGAACAGTTCATGGTGTATATGAGATGTTCAACAAACATTTTTGATTTGGTTGATGAAATTAATGCAAAACAAACACTAAAATACTCAGTACTCACCTTTGAGTTATAAACCATAACTAGATTAGAGAAAAGACAGTTCCAATATTTCAGAAGTTTGTCAGCTATTTTGTTGATCAGTATTGTCAAAACTTAAAAGGCAATTTAGCGAAAAGCAAAGAAACAAAGCCGTAATTCAAATTGTGAATGTTTAACAAACATATGTTTGTGGAAATAAATTAGACATTATATACTGCAATGACTTCCAGAAAATATTCTAAAAGTTTTATGTTATTTGTGCATGAAAAAATGTTATAAAACTAATTTATGCTTAATTTCATAACAACACCTCTCACAATTCAGTTAGCACTCAAATGTAAAGCTTAAAAGCTATACAATGTGGTGCTCATTTCATTTTGATTTTAATTCAATTCATTTCAATAAATATTTATAAAGTGCCTGCTCTGTATAAGAACTGGGTTAGATCATTTTATGGGCATCATGATGATTAAAATGTGCTATTTGCCCTTTTAAGGTTTTCATTATGGTAGGGATGTTTAGATAAGTATATAAATATCTATAGTATAAGCCCCAATGAGCCTAAAGCTATAGAAGTGTTTTAAATAACATGTCATAGAGAATCAGAGGGAACAGATTGAATTAGTAGGATCAGAAAGGACTTTCTGAAGAAACTAGAATGAGTCCCTACAAGCAAGGCATATCAAAACAGATTCAGTTGTTTATTTTGATTGTGGTTTGGGGTTATTATAGAGATGCTTTTTAACTTAAGACGGAGTTACATCCTGATAAACCCATTATAAGTTAATAATGTCAAGTCGAAGATGGCCGAATAGGAACAGCTCCGGTCTACAGCTCCCAGCACGAGCGACGCAGAAGACAGGTGATTTCTGCATTTCCATCTGAGGTACCGTGTTCATCTCACTAGGGAGTGCCAGACAGTGGGCGCAGGTCAGTGGGTGAGCGCACTGTGCGCCAGCCGAAGCAGGGGCGAGGCATTGCCTCACTCGGGAAGCGCAAGGGGTCAGGGAGTTCCCCTTCCAGGGGTGACAGACGGCACCTGGAAAATCGGGCCACTCCCACCCGAATACTGTGCTTTTCCGACGGGCTTAGGAAACGGTGCCCCAGGAGAGTATAGCCCGCACCTGGCTCAGAGGGTCCTATGCCCACGGAGTCTCGCTGATTGCTAGCACAGCAATCTGAGATCAAACAGCAAGTCGGCAGCGAGGCTGGGGGAGGGGCGCCCGCCATTGCCCAGGCTCGCTTAGGTAAACAAAGCAGCCTGGAAGCTTGAACTGGGTGGAGCCCACCACAGCTCAAGGAGGCCTGCCTGCCTCTGTAGGCTCCACCTCTGGGGGCAGGACACAGACAAACAAAAAGACAGCAGTAACCTCTGCAGACTTAAATGTCCCTGTCTGACAGCTGTGAGGAGGGCAGTGGTTCTCCCAGCACGCAGCTGGAGATCTGAGAACGGGCTGACTGCCTCCTCAAGTGGGTCCCTGACCCCTGACCCCCGAGCAGCCTAACTGGGAGGCACCCCCCAGCAGGGGCAGACTGACACCTCACACGGCCGGCCAGGTACTCCAACAGACCTGCAGCTGAGGGTCCTGTCTGTTAGAAGGAAAACTAACAGAAAGGACATCCACACCAAAAACCCATCTGTACATCACCATCATCAAAGACCAAAAGTAGTTAAAACCACAAAGATGGGGAAAAAACAGAGCAGAAAAACTGGAAACTCTAAAAACCAGAGTACCTCTCCTCCTCCAAAGGAACGCAGTTCCTCACCAGCAACGGAACAAAGCTGGACAGAGAATGACTTTGACGAGCTGAGAGAAGAAGGCTTCAGACGATCAAATTACTCCGAGCTACGGGAGGATATTCAAACCAAAGGCAAAGAAGTTGAAAACTTTGAAAAAAATTTAGAAGAATGTATAACTAGAATAACCAATACAGAGAAGTGCTTAAAGGAGCTGATGGAGCTGAAAACCAAGGCTCGAGAACTACGTGAAGAATGCAGAAGCCTCAGGAGCCGATGCGATCAAATGGAAGAAAGGGTATCAGCCCTGGAAGATGAAATGAATGAAATGAAGCGAGAAGGGAAGTTTAGAGAAAAAAGAATAAAAAGAAATGAGCAAAGCCTCCAAGAAATGTGGGACTATGTGAAAAGACCAAATCTACGTCTGATTGGTGTACCTGAAAGTGACGGGGAGAATGGAAACAAGTTGGAAAACACTCTGCAGGATATTATCCAGGAGAACTTCCCCAATCTAGCAAGGCAGGCCAATATTCAGATTCAGGAAATACAGAGAACGCCACAAAGATACTCCTCGAGAAGAGCAACTCCAAGACACATAATTGTCAGATTCACCAAAGTTGAAATGAAGGAAAAAATGTTAAGGGCAGCCAGAGAGAAAGGTCGGGTTACCATCAAAGGGAAGCCCATCAGACTAACAGCAGATCTCTCAGCAGAAACCCTACAAGCCAGAAGAGAGTGGGGGCCAATATTCAACATTCTTAAAGAAAAGAATTTTCAACCCAGAATTTCATATCCTGCCAAACTAAGCTTCATAAGTGAAGGAGAAATAAAATACTTTACAGACAAGCAAATGCTGAGAGATTTTGTCACCACCAGGCCTGCCCTAAAAGAGCTCCTGAAGGAAGCGCTAAACATGGAAAGGCACAACCGGTACCAGCCACTGCAAAATCATACCGAAATGTAAAGAACATCGAGACTAGGAAGAGACTGCATCAACTAACGAGCAAAATATCCAGCTAACATCATAATGACAGGATCAAATTCACACATAACAATATTAACTTTAAATGTAAATGGACTAAATGCTCCAATTAAAAGACACAGACTGGCAAACTGGATAAAGACTCAAGACCCATCAGTGTGCTGTATTCAGGAAACCCATCTCACGTGCAGAGACACACATAGGCTCAAAATAAAAGGATGGAGGAAGATCTACCAAGCAAATGGAAAACAAAAAAAGGCAGGGGTTGCAATCCTAGTCTCTGATAAAACAGACTTTAAACCAACAAAGATCAAAAGAGACAAAGAAGGCCATTACATAATGGTAAAGGGATTAATTCAACAAGAAGAGCTAACTATCCTAAATATATATGCACCCAATACAGGAGCACCCAGATTCATAAAGCAAGTCCTGAGTGACCTACAAAGAGACTTAGACTCCCACACATTAATAATGGGAGACTTTAACACCCCACTATCAACATTAGACAGATCAACGAGACAGAAAGTCAACAAGGATACCCAGGAATTGAACTCAGCTCTGCACCAAGCGGACCTAATAGACATCTACAGAACTCTCCACCCCAAATCAACAGAATATACATTTTTTTCAGCACCACACCACACCTATTCCAAAATTGACCATATACTTGGAAGTAAAGCTCTCCTCAATAAATGTAAAAGAACAGAAATTGTAACAAACTGTCTCTCAGATCACAGTGCAATCAAGCTAGAACTCAGGATTAAGAATCTCACTCAAAACCGCTCAACTACATGGAAACTGAACAACCTGCTCCTGAATGACTACTGGGTACATAACGAAATGAAGGCAGAAATAAAGATGTTCTTTGAAACCAACGAGAACCAAGACACAACATACCAGAATCTCTGGGATGCATTCAAAGCAGTGTGTAGAGGGAAATTTATAGCACTAAATGCCCACAAGAGAAAGCAGGAAAGATCCAAAATTGACACCCTAACATCACAATTAAAAGAACTAGAAAAGCAAGAGCAAACACATTCAAAAGCTAGCAGAAGGGAAGAAATAACTAAAATCAGAGCAGAACTGAAGGAAATAGAGACACAAAAAACCCTTCAAAAAATAAATGAATCCAGGAGCTGGTTTTTTGAAAGGATCAACAAAATTGATAGACCGCTAGCAAGATTAATAAAGAAAAAAAGAGAGAAGAATCAAATAGATGCAATAAAAAATGATAAAGGGGATATCACCACCGATCCCACAGAAATACAAACTACCATCAGAGAATATTACAAACACCTCTATGCAAATAAACTAGAAAATCTAGAAGAAATGGATAAATTCCTCAACACATACACCCTCCCAAGACTAAACCAGGAAGAAGTTGAATCTCTGAATAGACCAATAACAGGAGCTGAAATTGTGGCAATAATCAATAGCTTACCAACCAAAAAAAGTCCAGGTCCAGATGGATTCACAGCCGAATTCTACCAGAGGTACAAGGAGGAGCTGGTACCATTCCTTCTGAAACTATTCCAATCAATAGAAAAAGAGGGAATCCTCCCTAACTCATTTTATGAGGCCAGCATCATCCTGATACCAAAGCCTGGCAGAGACACAACAAAAAAAGAGAATTTTAGACCAATATCCTTGATGAACATTGATGCAAAAATCCTCAATAAAATACTGGCAAACAGAATCCAGCAGCACATCAAAAAGCTTATCCACCATGATCAAGTGGGCTTCATCCCAGGGATGCAAGGCTGGTTCAATATACGCAAATCAATAAATGTAATCCAGCATATAAACAGAACCAAAGACAAAAACCACATGATTATCTCAATAGATGCAGAAAAGGCCTTTGACAAAATTCAACAACCCTTCATGCTAAAAACTCTCAATAAATTAGGAATTGATGGGACGTATCTCAAAATAATAAGAGCTATTTATGACAAACCCACAGCCAATATCATACTGAATGGGCAAAAACTGGAAGCATTCCCTTTGAAAACTGGCACAAGACAGGGATGCCCTCTCTCACCACTTCTATTCAACATAGTGTTGGAAGTTCTGGCCAGGGCAATTAGGCAGGAGAAGGAAATAAAGGGTATTCAATTAGGAAAAGAGGAAGTCAAATTGTCCCTGTTTGCAGATGACATGATAGTATATCTAGAAAACCCCATTGTCTCAGCCCAAAATCTCCTTAAGCTGATAAGCAACTTCAGCAAAGTCTCAGGATACAAAATCAATGTGCAAAAATCACAAGCATTCTTATACACCAATAACAGACAAACAGAGAGCCAAATCATCAGTGAACTCCCATTCACAATTGCTTCAAAGAGAATAAAATACCTAGGAATCCAACTTACAAGGGATGTGAAAGACCTCTTCAAGGAGAACTACAAACCACTGCTCAAGGAAATAAAAGAGGATACAAACAAATGGAAGAACATTCCATGCTCATGGGTAGGAAGAATCAATATCATGAAAATGGCCATCCTTCCCAAGGTAATTTACAGATTCAATGCCATCCCCATCAAGCTACCAATGACTTTCTTCACAGAATTGGAAAAAACTACTTTAAAGTTCATATGGAACCAAAAAAGAGCCCGCATCACCAAGTCAATCCTAAGCCAAAAGAACAAAGCTGGAGGCATCACACTACCTGACTTCAAACTATACTACAAGGCTACAGTAACCAAAACAGCATGGTACTGGTACCAAAACAGAGATATAGATCAATGGAACAGAACAGAGCCGTCAGAAATAATGCCACATATCTACAACTATCTGATCTTTGACAAACCTGACAAAAACAAGAAATGGGGAAAGGATTCCCTATTTAATAAATGGTGCTGGGAAAACTGGCTAGCCATATGTAGAAAGCTGAAACTGGATCCCTTCCTTACACCTTATACAAAAATCAATTCAAGATGGATTAAAGACTTAAATGTTAGACCTAAAACCATAAAAACCCTAGAAGAAAACCTAGGCATTACCATTCAGGACATAGGCATGGGCAAGGACTTCATGTCTAAAACACCAAAAGCAATGGCAACAAAAGCCAAAATTGACAAATGGGATCTAATTAAACTCAAGAGCTTCTGCACAGCAAAAGAAACTACCATCAGAGTGAACAGGCAACCTACAAAATGGGAGAAAATTTTCGCAACCTACTCATCTGACAAAGGGCTAATATCCAGAATCTACAATGAACTCCAACAAATTTACAAGAAAAAAACAAACAACCCCATCAAAAAGTGGGCGAAGGACATGAACAGACACTTCTCAAAAGAAGACATTTATGCAGCCAAAAAACACATGAAAAAATGCTCACCATCACTGGCCATCAGAGAAATGCAAATCAAAACCACAATGAGATACCATCTCACACCAGTTAGAATGGCAATCATTAAAAAGTCAGGAAACAACAGGTGTTGGAGAGGATGTGGAGAAATAGGAACACTTTTACACTGTTGGTGGGACTGTAAACTAATTCAACCCTTGTGGAAGTCAGTGTGGCGATTCCTCAGGGATCTAGAACTAGAAATTCCATTCGACCCAGCCATCCCATTACTGGGTATATACCCAAAGGACTATAAATCATGCTGCTATAAAGACACATGCACACGTATGTTTATTGCGGCATTATTCACAATAGCAAAGACTTGGAACCAACCCAAATGTCCAACAATGATAGACTGGATTAAGAAAATGTGGCACATATACACCATGGAATACTATGCAGCCATAAAAAATGATGAGTTCACGTCCTTTGTAGGGACATGGATGAAATTGGAAATCATCATTCTCAGTAAACTATCGCAAGAACAAAAAACCAAACACCGCATATTCTCACTCATAGGTGGGAATTGAACAATGAGAACACATGGACACAGGAAGGGGAACATCACACTCTGGGGACTGTTGTGGGGTGGGGGGAGGGGGGAGGGATAGCACTGGGAGATATACCTAATGCTAGATGACGAGTTGGTGGGTGCAGCGCACCAGCATGGCACATGTATACATATGTAACTTACCTGCACATTGCGCATATGTACCATAAAACCTTAAGTTTAATAATAATAAATAATAATAAAAGAAGAAAAAAAAAAAAAAACAAAAAAAACAAAAAAAACAAACAAAAAAAAAAATAATGTCAAGTCAGAAATACATTTAATACACCTAACCTATTGAACATTATAGCTTAACCCAGCCTACCTTAAATGTGCTCAGAGCACTTACATTAGTCTACAGTTGGCCAAAGTCATCTAACAAAAAGTCTATTTTATAATAAAGTGTTGAATACCTCATGTAAGTTATTGAATACTGTAAGTAAAAAACAGAATGGCTGTATGGGTACTCAAAGTATAATTTCGATTGAATGTGTAGCACTTTTGCACTATTATAAAGTCAAAAAATCATAAGTCAAGCCCTTGTAAGTCAGGGACCATCTATATATGGAAGTGCCATAGATAAAATACATCTTTATTTCATGTGGTAATAACAAATAGACCTAGATTTGAATCCTGTTTTTACAAGGAATAAGTTATGTGATTTGAGAAATTAACTCAGTTTCAGTTTTCTAATTTTTAAAGTGATGCAAATATTATCTCTCTTATAATGTCATTGTGATGACTCCAAATGTATATGTTTAGCACCTGAGATAAATGAGGATTGGATGTTAGATGTTTCAGTGTTTGATTGAACAACTATACTTTCAAATTTTTATTAATGGGCTGATTTCACTCTAAAAGGAAGTCTCTAATAATGTGCCATATTACGGTTGATTTTGTTCTTCATTCATTTGGGTTGAAGACATAGAAATCATCCTTAGGATGTTTGCAGACAACAAAGGTGAAAAGTAAATTTAAAAATATATTGCTCAGCATCCTCGTTTTAGAGCCAAGAAAACTGAGTTTATTTAAAAATGTTCATTTTCTTTACCATAACGTTTATATGAACCAACAAGTAACCTTTAGATTGCATTTGAGGAATATTTTTTCTTAGTTACAAGATGTGATTATCCCTATTCTTCAATATCTACTCCACCACAAGAGAACTCAGTACCACATTTTCAGAAGAAACTGACAAGCGCAGGACACTCATCAAAGGCCATCATAATGCAAAGGGGCCTGGAACATTACATTGAAAGAAACAAAAAGTTATTCAGTGTGAAGAAAAAAAATCATGTAGCTATAACAGTGATTCTTATGTATATTAATGACAATTATGTGGCAAATCTTCATTGATTCAGAAGAAAGTACTTGGACCTATGGGAAGACAATACAAAAGGGAGATTTTTAAATTCAAAATAAGAATGTCTTCTAAACATTAAAGCAGTTTGCCTGGGTGCCTGTAATCCTAGCACTTTGGGAGGCTGACCAGGTGGATCATGAGTTCAGGAGTTCGAGACCAGCCTGGCCAACATGGTGACACCCTGTCTCTATTAAAAATACAAAAATCAGCCAGGCGTGGTGGCTTGTGCCTGTATTCCCAGTTACTTGGGAGGCTGAGGCAGAAGAATAGCTTGAACCTGGGAGGTGGAAGTTGCAGTGAGCTGAGATCGCACCACTGCACTCCAGCCTGGGCAACAGAGTGAGACTCCATCTCGAAAAACAAAAACAAAACATTAAAACAGTCCAAAAGTATCTGTTTTGCAAAATTGTTGAACTAGACTTTCTACTGGAATACTTTCCAATTTATTAACAGCCTACAGTTCTCTGAATCTGCAAAACCGATAAGTATAGAGTTAGTGATTCCCAATGCAAAATAATTTCATATAAAGTTTATTTATTCTTCCCTTTCCTTACATTTCCAATATGATTTGACCAACACAAATACAACTACAGATTATCTTTAAAGAATTTGTTATCTCAAGAAAAGGCCCTAGTTACATTGAATTAGATTAACTTCTCAACTGTCACCAGCTCTCCCTTTATTAATTAACTAATTTATTTATTTATTTATTTTTAGGCCTGATATATAGATGATCTTTTATTTTCTGAATTGTAATGTCATACTGTAGAAGGGAAAACATAAGCATCAAAAATGTTTTTGTTTCCAAGGGACTATAATGAAAATTTTAGAAATTGCATACCATTTGTATTTTGAGTGGATAAATAATTTCATTTTGGTAACCAATAACAGGAAATGGACAGGAGGTATTAGGAAATGGGTGAGTATTATCTTAGATATAAAATATAATATGAAAAATAAATATAAGTGAAGAAGACCAAAACTGGAGAGTGTAGAATAAAAGGTTAAATATAAAAATAGATGATTATTGACCTTATTTATGGGAAAATATTTAAGAGTATTGACATTATTTTTCAATGTCTAAACATTTCAAAGTGTCAGAAAATTTGAGTCTTGATATTAATACTATAAACTATAGGATGACCTTGGATAAATGGCTAAATATTTCTGAAGACTTTTTTATATTTAAAGTGAGGAAAATGAAGTAACCCAGGGCTATCGGGGGCTCATAAATAATTATTGTCAGGTGTTTTATCAAGGAAAATATATATATCTTACTTATAATAATATTTTTTGTGGAGAGAAAGGGTTTCTTCCTTTTTTTTTTTTTTTAAGAAAGAGAACCTAGGTTTTTCTACAAGTGCTTCATTTTACACTGTCAGGATGGTTTGGCTATTTGTCAGGGAATCTTTTGAGACATTATATCTCATATCAAAACTGTCTTGGAGAATAATTGTTTGCTTTGGGGTATTATGGCAGTAATTCTAAAATCTCTGTAGGCAAGGTTATTTACAAGAATAAGGTGAGAAAATTTGGGACACGGCTGAAAACAAAGACAGTATCTTAAATTAACTTTTGGTAAACACTAGTATTTGCTATTAAATGTATAGTCAATCAACATCAGAGGCTGCCATTAAATTTTGTACTCATATTATCGAGAGTTAATTGCTATGTGAAATAAGAAGCAGAGAAAATCTCTAAACACTAACATTCTAAAGATATTGAAGCTTTAACTTGATATATACCTTGAACTCAGAAGTTAAAAATGTAAAAATGTCATCTCTAATACAACACCTAGCACAAAGCCAAGTATTCATCTGTACTTCACAAATATTTGTTGAATGAAGGTCCCAATCAGTCAATCATACCAATAATCAATAAAGAGATCAATGTTAGAATTTAAAAAATGTTCTAATTACTTGAGAATGGTGAACAGAGTGTTTGAAAATGTTTCTTTGGTGACCAGAAATGCTTATTGTTTTCATCAAAGTAAAAAAAATGTACATTTTATCATCAGAAAAAGCTATAAGACAAAAGAAGGTTATTATCATACAGAGAAACCATATTTCTAGTAGGTATTTACTGTATAATGTTGATCTCAGTTTGGGGCCATCAGAAAATCTTTTAAGAAAGGAAATTGGAGGTATGTTCAACTTAACTCTTTGGGAATGGAATTTGACAAATGTCAAATATTATAAATATGATTTATGACCAGGATTCAAAACAAGAAAATTCTGCCCAGTTTTGCCATATTTGTTTCCTTTATGCAGCTGTAAGAATAGGCTGCATCTTAGATACAAGCAGAATCTCCACTTAGTGAAAATCAATGGAATGTACAGCATTGAATATATCTACAGAAACTGATTCTTTAGTAGCTGAAATTAAACTTATAAAGAGACTAAATATATATAAACTAAATTCACATGATCAAATTAAAATGAATTAGAAATCCCCTATGAATTTAGAGTTTGGCTCCATCCACCCCTCCCCCTTAAAAATACCAGGACTTTTATTGTAGATGAGCTAAACATAGCTCTCAGACAAGAGATATACAAAAGCACAATCTTTTAACATGAGCTTCTGCACTTACTAATGCAGGTGCAGCCACCTCTTTTACAAGATTCTTATTAATGAATGTAGAAGAGCAAGATAAAGTGATGAGAGTTTAATTTATTTTGGAAGTAATGGTTTGTACAGTAATTATCGAGAAGCAGCCGCTTGTCAAATGGAATCAGTAACAAGTGCAGTTGGGAGAGGTTTTCTGGTACATAGACATTGTGAAACGTTTTACTTTGCGATGAGAATGGACTCCCTGACAATAGATTATTTTGCTTTAAAAACAATAGAAAAACAACCCTGTAAGCTGATCATGCTTGAGAAACTATATAAGCTAGTATATTTTAAAAGATTAATCTTATGCTAATCTGTTAATTTACATTAATGACCAAAAATAGAAGATAGATATGATAGATAAAGAGTATTTAACGTTTTGACTTCATCCAGTGTTCCATTCACCTTTATCCTTGACCTGGAAACACTGACTCCAGTATGAAGGAAGAAAAATGGAGAGTCACAGAGTCCGTGGTCATATTCTGGGAGGTATCATCTTGGGGAGTAGGTCTGATAAAAATTCAAGCATATCATCAAGGAATATATAAATCCTCAGTGGCAGAGAGTGAGAGGCATTCCAGAGAGATCCTGATGATACCAGATGAGAAGAGTTAGAATATAGACAGGAAGGTCCTTAGAATAGTTACTGGTTAGTCAGGATGTTAGGGGATATAGGCATTTATGGTCTGGGATTTGACAAGGAAGGAGTAGATAAAGACATCAATAGGAAAATATACTCAAGTAAATTTACCGCTGTTAAGAAAAAGACTAAACACAAACGTGAAACTTTATGTCCTTCTTTGAAAACGAAGGGAGAAGAATGATTCATGCTCAGAATTGTTTGGGCCTTCACTAAAATACAACTTCTGATAATTCTTCAGAGGAGATCAGGTGTATTCAAAGTAGCATGTCTGTAGACTACCAATAATTCTTCAGATTTCATCAGATGCTCCACTTTTGGTCACATAAACTAGACTGGAATGACCAATAGGCAGTCCAAGAACTAACTAATGGCTCAAACCATTCAATTCTTCATTTGTTTTTCTTCTTTTTCAACTCTTATTTTAGGTTCAGGGGGTACACGGGCAGGTCTGTTACACAGGTAAATTGCATGTCGTGGGGGTTTGGTGTGTAAATAATTTTGTCACCCAGGTAGTGAGCATAGTATTCGATAGGTATTTTTTTTTACCTTCATTCTCCACCCACTCTGCCCTTAAGTACATCCCTATCTGTTGTTGCCCTCTTTGTGTCCATGTGTACTGAATGTTTAGCTCCCACTTTTAAGTGAGAACATGTGGCATTTGGTTTTCTGTTCTGGCATTACTTCACTTAGGATAATGGCCTCCAACTCCCTCCATGTTTCTGAAAAGGACATGATTTCATTCTTTTTATGGCTATGTAGTATTCTATGCTGTATATGTACCATATTTTCTTTTTCTAGTCCACTCTTTATGGCTTCTAGGTTGATTCCATGTTGTTTCTATTGTCAATCATGCTGTAGTGAATTTATGAGCACATGTGTCTTTTTGGTAGAAGAATTTATATTCTTCTGGGTATATGCCCAGTAACAGAATTGTTGGGTCAAATGATAGTTTGTTTCAAGTTATTTGAGAAATCTGCAAACTGCTTTCAACAGTGGCTGAACTAATTTATATTCCCATCAGCAGTGTATAAACATTCCCTTTTCTCCACAACTTCACCAACATCTGTTATTTTCTGACTTTTTAATAACAGCCATTCTGACTGGTGTGAGATAGTATCTCATTTTGTTTTAATTTGCATTTCTCTCATGATTAGTAATGTTGACAATTTTTATATGTGCTTGTCAACCACATATATGTCTTCTTTTAAGAGTTGGTTCATGGCCTCTGCCCATTCTTTAATGTGATTATTTGCTGGTTGATTTGTTTAAGTTCCTTATGGATTCTGAATATTAGACCTTTGTCAGATGCATAGTTCGCAAATATTTTCTCCTATTCTGTAGGTTTTCTGCTTACCTTTTAAAATAGTTTCCTTTGCTGTGCAGAAGCTCTTTAAAAATTAATACAAAAATTAACACTTTGTGTCTTTGTCTACGTCTCATTTGCATTCAAGTTAACATAGTTTAAGGAATTCATGGGAACAGATCATAGAAAAGCAGACCATTTTATTTAACCATACATACCTCTTGTCATAGACATATCTAAATTGATTGATTAAATATCAAGCTCCAGTTATATGGCAGAATGATCAGGAGATGTTTGGAACTCTCCTCTCATGCTCTTTCTTAGAAAGTTGCCCTTAAAATGATTTTTTAAAATAGCATTTTGTGAAGTAAAAGCCCAAGCTGTTTTTCCTATGCTCTCACCACAAACAACACGGAAGACTCTATGACCAAATGTGTAGGAAATTCTCCCAACCAGTATGCAAGTAATCATTTCTGCAGTGGACACCAGCTGGGTGTCCTCCAATTCAATTCTGATACTGTCTACCTGGAGACAGCATCATATCCCACAAATTGAGGCCTCAGTCCCTCATGACTGCACTGTCCCACCACCAGCTTCCAAAGCCAGTCACAAGCCTCAGGTTGTTTTACCTGTGCTTCTGACCAACTAACTTAAATTGTGGTTCCCACACTTGGATTCTATTAATTTGCTAGAGCAGTTCACAGAACTCAGGAAGAAAAGAAGACGTTATAGAGAGAACAAAGTTGAGAATAAAATGAGATTTTTAAAAATCAGAAATAAGGGAAGCAGGAAAAAAGTAGGGCAATATTTTTAAGTACTGAAAGAAAAGAAATTGTTAACACAGTGTTCAATACCCAGCAAAAATACCTTTTAAAAATAAAGTTAGGATAAAAACTTTTTCAGACATATAAAAGTTTAAGGAATTTATCTTCAAAGAAGACCTGCAGTACAAGAAATGTTAAAAGAAGTTATTCAGGTGCAAAGAAATTTATTCCAGATAGAAATATGAACCTATACAAAGGAACACTGAGTAAATACATAAGATTGTTTTCTTATTAATTTGATAATTTCTTTGCATTATAATTGACCTTTTAGGAAAAAATCATAATGTACTGTAGAGTTTATAATACATATAAAAGTAGAATGTCTGACAATAAATGCATAAAACCCAGAGGAGAGAAATTGAGGTATACTATGGTAAGTTTTTTTCTTCTATGTGAAGGGAAAGTGTGAAAAGTTGAAGATGTATTACAAAACCTAAGACAAACACTAAACTAAACAATGCTATAGCTAATAAACCAACAGAGAATGTAGAATGGAAAAAGTACTCACTTAAGTAGGCAGAAAAGAGAGAGAAAAGAAAGAATGGATGGGATAAATGTAAAACAAATAATGTGGTGATACATTCAACTTAACCATATAACAAATAAATTCAATGTAAATGATCTAACCACACAACTAAGAGAATGAGAAGGTTATATTGAATTACAAAGCAAGACTCAAGTATATCCTTATTAAAGAAGCCTACAGGGCCAGGCATGGTGGCTCATGACTGTAATCCCAGCACTTTGGGAGGCCAAGGTGGGGGGATCACAAGGTCAGGAGTCCGAGACCAACCTGGCCAAAATGGTGATACCCTGTCTCTACTAAAAATACAAAAATTAGCTGGATGCAGTGGTGGGCACCTGTAATCCCAGCTACTCGGGAGGCTGGGGTCGCTTGAACCTGGGAGGTGGATGTTGCAGTGAGCCGAGATCATGCCATTGCACTCCAGCCTGGGTGACAGTGCAAGACTCTATCTCAAACAAACAAATGAACAAACAAACCCAAAAAAAACAAAGACACCTACATTAACTATTAATTTAAAGACCAACAGATTAACTGTAAAATGTAGAAAGAATATATGCTGTGTTAATACTAATCAAAAGAAAGATGACATGCCTTTGTTAATATCAAAGTAAATTTTAGAACAAGAATATCATTAGGAATAAAATATTTCATTTCATAATAATAAGAGTCAAGAATATATAACAATACTAAATGATTATGCACCTAATAACAGAGCTTCAAAATATGTAAAGCAAAAACAAAATTGATATAATTTCAAGGAGAAATAGATAAATCACAATTATAGAAGGAGATTAGGATTCTCTCTCAATAATCAACAGAACAAGCAAAGAGAAAACAAGTAAGGATCTATAAGACTATAGCAGTATTATGAAGCAACTTGATCTAATTGACATTTATAAAATATTCTACCTCAAAACAGCAAGGTAGATTGTTTTCTAATGCACACATTTACAAAAATAGAAAATATTATGGGTCACAGAATAATTTTCAATAAATTAAAAGTGAATCAAATTATTAAAAGTTTGTTTTACAAGCAGATGGAATGAAATTAGATACTAAAAGCAGAAAAATCTCTGTTAAATATCTTAAATATATGAGAACTAAATAACATATTTGCAAAAAACCCATAAATCATAGTGTAATTTGAAAGCAAATTAGAAATTATTTTTCTGCTGAATAAAAATGAAAACACATATAAATCTGTGAGATGCCACTAAAGCAAACTATGGGGGGAAATTAGACCACTGAACACCTATATTAAAACAGAAAAAGCCCTCAAATCTACCTTAAGCTGAGGTAGATCTTTAAGGTAGATCCTTAAGAAAACAGAAAATGAAGAACAAATCAAACACTAAGTAAGCAGTAAAAAAAAAATAATGAAATAATAAAGATCAGAGTGAAAGTCAATAAAAGAGAAAACAGAAAACAAAAACAATAAAGAAAACCAATGAAACCATCAGTTACTTCTTTTAGGAGATTAACAAAAGTGATAAACCCCTAGCTATAGTAATCAGGAGATTTTTAAAAGACACGAATTATTAACATCAAGATTAAAAGAGAAAGTCTTACTAAGGGTTCTAGATATATTAAAGAATAAATGAGTGCTATTAAAATATGCCAATAAATTTGACAATTTAAATAGCAGGGACAAATTGTTTAAAATAAATTAAGTACAAAAGGCTTTCAAAAAGATATAATATAAATTGCTCTATATCTATTAAAGAAGTTGCATTTGTAATTAAGAATTTCCTACAAAGAAAACTTCAGGCCCAGATGGCTAGTAATTTCTACTAAATGAATAAAAAATAAATAATAAAGTTCTCACAAATCCTTCCAAAAAAAAAATAAATGAATAATCTCAAGTCATTTGTGAGGCTAGCATTACTTGGATGCAGAAACCAGTTGAATATATTACAAGAAAATACAATTACAGAGCAGTGGCCCTTATAAACGTAATGAACAATTTATGTAATGCATAAACATAAACAAAATTTAAATATTCTTTTAAAATTTTAGCAAGTGGAATCCAACAGTATATAAAAATGATAATACATCGTGACCAAGTGGGATTTTTCCCAAGAAAGCAACTTGATTTAACATTTAAAAATCAACCAGTGTAATTCATCACATGATATTCATCATAACTAAAAAGTCATCTGACCAGTAGATGTATTTAAAAAAATGAACATCCATTTCTGACATAATCTGTCAATGATCTAGGAGTAAAAGGGAGTTTTCTCTAATTGATAAGTGGTTTCTATGAAAAACCTACAGGAACATCATACTTAATAAGAGAAAGATTGAATGCATTTTCCTTAAGATCAGGAATAAGGCAAGAATGCCCTTCAACATTTTACTTGAGTTTTTAAGTCAGTAGCATCAGCAAAAAAATAAAGTATAGACATCCAAGTAGGGAAGAAATAAAATTGTCTTTATTCAGGCAACATAAGAGTCTATGTATATAATTCAATGAAATTAAAACTAAAAACAAGCCACTAGAACGAATGTGTGAATTTAGCAAGATTACAGGATATGAGATCAATACACAAAATTAGATTTCTCTGTAGTAGCAAAGAACCACAGGACATTGATATTTAAGAAAAAATATCATTAACCAAAGCATCCAAAAATTGAAATAAGAATAAATCTGAACAAGAGTAAAAGACCAGTGCATTGAAAACTATAAAACATCACTGAGAAAAATTATAGAAGATGTAAGTAAATGGAAAGATGTACTCTGTTCCTCATTCAAAAGATTCAGTACTCTTAATATGTAAATTCTCCTCAAATTGATCTATAGCTTAATAAATATCATCACATTCAAAATTCATTGTGGCTTTTTTTGTAGAAATGGATATGCTGATCTGGAAATTCATATGGAAATGCAAAAAAACCTAGTACCTCCAGAATAATTTTAAAAAGAGAAACAAAGTTGTTTTACTGTACTACTTGATTTCAAGACTTATTATAAAGCTACATTAATTAAGATAATGTGGCATTGGCACAAATGAAGAGATATAGATCAATGGAACAAAGTAAAATGTTCAGAAATATATCAATACATACATTGAAAACTGAATTTTGACAGTGGTTTGAAAGCAATTCAGTAGAAAAATTATAGTCTTTTCCAAAGATGGTGCTAGAAAAATTGCATGTCTACAAGTTAGAAAAAAGAACTTTAATACATAGTTCACACAATATATAAATATTAACTTTAAAGGGATCATAGACCTAAATGAAAAACCTAAAATAACAAAAAGCTTGAAAGACCATGTAGGAAAAAGTCTTGTGGCCTTAAGAGTCAAGCAAATGTTCCTTAAATATAACACCAATGCATAATCTATAACAGAAAGTATTGAGTTCATAAAATTTTAAAATCTAACATTCTTCCTTTGGAATTTTAAAATTTATTTAAATTTTAAAAATCTTTTTGGACAATAATATTAAGACAATGAAGCCACAGAGAAACCACGGTTTGGGGTAAAATATTTGCAAATCATATACTTGATAAAGGATCTGTATTTGCAGTATATAAAGAATCCTCAAAATTCAATAATATGGAGACAAGCAATCTAATTTTTAAAATAGAAGAAAGATTTGAAAAAATATTTCACCAAAAGAAATATATGGATGGCCAATAAACATATAAAATTGCCTAACATCATAAGTCATTAAGGAAATGTAAAATAAAACTACAATTATATGCCACCTGTTAGAATGACTAAAATCCGAAGGCCTGATCAAACTAAGGATTTCCCAGGATATGGACCCACTAAATTCTCATGCACTACTGGTACAACCGCTTTGGAAAACAGTTTGGCAGTTTCTTAAAAAAGACAAACATAAACCTATTATACCATAATATCTGGACATTCTACTAGTTATTGACCCAAGAGATAAAAGCAAAACAAAGACACTGCTATGATTGGAATGTTTGTGTCTCCCCAAACTCATATGTTGAAATCTAATCACCAATGTGATGGTGTTGGGACTTGGACAAATATTTTTTTTATTTATAAGCTACCTAATATATAATAATTTGTTATAGCAGCCCAAGTGGACAAGAAAGACATGTACATTGAATATTCATAGCAGGTTTATTTGCAGTAGCCCAAAATGGAAAAAACAGAATGTTCATCAGTAAGTGAATGGATAAATAATTGTGGTATTCTGAAATAATAGAATGCTACTTAGCAATAAACAAGAAAGAACTGTTGATACATGCAACAACATGTTTCACTATCAAAATAATTATGCTAAGTGAAAGATGTTAGACTATTAAGATTCTATACTATGATTCAGTTTATTTAAAACTCTAAAAAGTACAAACTAATTGATAGTAACAGAAATCAAATAGGTGGTTTGATGAACACAGGTTTGGGAGCAATAGAACTAGAAAGGAGAGGAGAAAACCTTTGGGAGTTATAAGTATGTTCCCTATCTTAATTACGGTGGTGGCTTCACAGGTGTATACATATGTCAAAACTTATCAAATTTCCACCTTAAATATGCAACAGTTTATTGTATGCCAACTATACCTCAATTAGGCTGTTTTTAAAAGTAGAAAGATTAGCTGTTAACAAATAACTGTGTACTTGCTGCGATTTGGAAAAATCTTTTATTTGTTACCTGTGGCTAATCATAGTCTACCAATCGCTGTTTGATTGTATCCTTAGTACTTGTCAAAATTTGACTTGCGATTGCTTTTGGTCTTTGTCCTCATTATGCCCATTTTTGTTTATCTTTACCCAGAAAATTGTCCATGCCAAGAAAATTGTTGCATCCTGGTCCTCCAGACATAACTCCCCTTCAGGCAATTTAGCTGTTAATATCTTTCTCTTATTTCCTCCTTATTGGATGAAGGCAGGTAATATCACCCTTTCTCACTCAGCTTACAAGTCTCTCAGGTTATATATCAGTTTCAATCCATGTTAAACAAAGCATACATATATCCAGGTTCGATGAAGGAAAACCATAAGAAAGGAAAGTTTAATAATGCTCACTAAACATTCGGGTCCTAGAGAGGTCTACCACTGGGGTATCTTAACTTGGTTATAAAATATTGAATATTACTTGTTTCACAATGTGGTTAAAACAAATCTCTTCAGACTGTGTTTTTCAACCTTCTTCCAACAGCCCTGGTTCTGAAGCATTCCCAGTGGAGAGATAGTGGCTTGTCTCCTGGTCTGCATTTATGGAGAGATTTCTGAGATTTCTATTTATTTGATCATCAAGAAACAAAAAAGAAATAGCAACTCTTTTTACACTCATGAGAAATATTGATATTTAAGAATTATTTTCTCCAACCTTATAAAAATATATTTCTCCATTCCCTTAGGAAACTTCGATATTAAATAGGTCAATCACCTGATGAGTTGCTTGGTTTTAAGTTCCTTATTTTTTGTTTCCTTTTGTGTAATAGATTTTCAAACGCTAAATTCATTCATTTAAATATGTATCGTTAAATTAAACTGACAATTCATGTTAGGTAATACATGGATTTTACATAACACTTTTCTGATCTCTTTATATCATGTTATTGTGAAATCATAACATTGTTCCACAAATTCATATTATCTTAAAAGTTAGAATTTAAAGATGACCTAGTTCAGGGACTACTTATATATGCTGTTTCTTGAAGCACATCACTTAACTCATGTGATTTTCAATTTCTCCATATCAATAACAACAATAACTCACAATTAATACAATTTAGCACGTGGGCAGTGATGTGCTAATGCTTTTTCGGTATTACTATATTTAATCCTACAAGAACACAATGAGATGGGCCTTAGTATGCCCATTTTACAGACTAAGAAACTGACACCTATAGAGTTAAAGATATTTCTCAGTTTTGCAGCTAGTACAGGGCATAAGATTCAAGCCCAAGTCCACGTGATGATGCAATCCATGCTCTTACTCACTATTAAAGATTTTTCATGCCTATAAAATAAGGGGAGTATGAAAATTAATTGAGATTAAAAGTGAAAGTGAATAGTTCAGTGCCCAGGAAATGGACATACAGGAAGTGACCATTTTCTAATGCTGTTTGAGCATCCCTCAACAGGTGGTCAGTTTATCCTCCATTGTAATTCTTACGATGACAGAAGGTTGACTATCACACAATTCTATTCCATTTCTGGGTAAGTCTAACTCATAGAAGATGCTTTCTTATATTCAGCTGAAAACTGCTCCCCTATAGCTGTTACCTCTTTGACCTATTTCTGTCCTTCAGTTGGAATATTGATTGTGATTTCATTAAATTTAAAGCCTAATTTAGAGAGAATTGGCATCCATACAATATTGAGTCTTCCTATCCAAGAATAATTTGAGGCTCTGATTAATTCCGTTTTCTTCAACGATGTTCTGCACAGTTGATTTTGAATAGCGTATGCCTTTTGGTGGTACTGTGGTATCATGGACAAAGGCTGGCAACATTTCACAACAATTCAGGCTTAAATTCTGGCTCCATCTTTTATTGGATGAGGATTTGACTTCTCTGAGTCTTTCTTAATTAGTAAAATGGAAATAAAATCATCTCACATGGTTGTATGTGAAAATGCTTTGCAGGGTGTCAGGAACGTAATTGCTATTCATTAACGTTAGCTACTATAATTAATATTGATCATCTAGCCTATTTTCTAGCATTTAAAAAAAGATTAGACACACTCTTTCGGAAATCTATACTAACATTTCATAGGCTTCATTACCAGAACGTTCTTCTCGAGATAATGATAATAACTTAAGTATCTTGCATTTTCATAGTTTTCTTTCAGAAGACAAAGTATACATAGGTTTTTGAGAGACCAAGATCTTGCAATAGATGCAACTGGGCTTCGATATTGGTTTGTATGTTTATTAGCTGTGCAACCTTGGGCAAATATTACAACTCTTTAAGCTTAGTTTCCTTGTCTGTTAAAATAAGGGATAAAGATATTATCTACCCATAGGGCTGCTGTATTAAATGAGAGTAACACATGTTAATTTATGCTGCTGTATTAAATGAGATAACACATATTAAAGACTCCTAATAATGAATATGTTACCACAACTATTATTGTATTATTGTAATTATTATTCCTCAGACAAAGCAAGTTTGTAAAAGAGTATATGAAACAGATTTATGGAACTTGCATAAAGGTGGCTTGCTCCATTGATTTTTGTCTGCTCATTGGGAAAGTCTGCTAATCACCATGATTAAGTTCCTTAACAGAAATGTCACTTATTTTATTCATCTATTCCTAAAGAAATGAAGCTTTTTTTTCTCTTTTTTCCTAGAAGAGTCAGAACACTTTCAGAACCCCATTTTTTTCCGGCAACACAAGGGTGTTCTTTCCTTGGATGAGTCTAAGCAAAAATTATAAAACAAGTGACTGCCACATTCCATCTCTGTGTCCCTTTATGGTTCCTTTATTGTTTCTCCTCTGTCCCATTTTGTATCTCCTTATGAACCTATAGTCAAACTTCATGGGTCTAAGGACTGCACTATCATGGTCATTCCTTTTGAAACTGAGGGCAATGATTTAACAAGCTATCTCACCAACACATCTGTAAATACATTGGGTTTTTTTTTTTTTCATTTAGAAAGACGAGGACAAATAATAGTATTGCTTGGTCAAAGGATTGACTCTCTAATGTGTACATTTCAGATGCTGCAATAATAAAGATTATATAGGGTGGGTGGCCTTTTACTCTTATTTCTTTGGATAATTCTGGACCTAGTTTGGACCACCTCTATCTTCTGGTAACTTCCCATACACAACTAATTCAGAACATAAGAGTGCAGGTCTTTCATACCAGATAAACAAAATAATCTATTTTTTTAGCAAATGTGGGCCCAGATGATGCTCCTTTTCCTTTCTACTCATTGAAGGTCTTTCCTACTATTAATATAAAGAAGAAATTTCAACTCATTATATAAGCTATGAAGTATAAATCTTTGGAAGGTTTGGACAAATTTTTTTAATATATGACAAATATTTTTAAAAATCATTGTACCTAAATTAATTGGCTAAATATAACTATTAAAAGCTATATACTAGAGCTACAATCTCCTATTTCCCAGTCGTAGGCTGTTTTTTTCTTAGCATAGTTCATCTAATTATTAGAATGAACTTGCAATCTTATTTCTCCTGTTGATAAAGGAAACATTCCAGGATTCAGAACACAGTGAAACATGCATAGACAAATAACCAGAATATAATTCATATCCTTTGTGTTTTTATTTTAATAATGATTAAAAGTCTAACTAGTTACTTTTAAAAAATAGTTGTACAACTCCCCTCATATTCAGTATTTGCTGAAACAACATCCTGGAAGCCAAAGGAAACTCGATTATTTTCTGACTGAGGAAGAATGCACAGGAAGGGGTTTTTCATTTGTTTGTTTTAAATTCTTATTTTCAAGGAAATAAACATGTAGAGTAGAATGGGTTATCGAAAGAAATCAAATATTCAATTTAAACTTGAACACATTTGAGAATGCATCTGTTATTTTTTAAATAATTTCTTAATGGGTGAAATTTATCACTGAACAATCTTATATGACATGAATTTTGTAATATCTTTCTCAATAAAAGTTACAATTTGGCAACATCTTATATGTTGCCAAATTTCTTTGGGGTCCCAGGAAAAGGTTGCACTTAAAATAACTAAATTACAAGAAGGCTTTGAATTAATTACTGCATGGAAACTCAAGGAAGGTCTTGTTCATGTGCAGTGATGCTCTGCTATGGGTCCAAAAGATGGACTAGGAGGATGGTTAATAACATTTATTAATAACTTGCCAGGTTTCAGGGCTATGATATGTAATTTGTGAATACTGTCTCATTTATCTTAAAAAAAAGCCTCAGTAATTTATTATTAACATTATTATACAGATGAGGAGAC
This sequence comes from Pongo abelii, assembly GCF_028885655.2. NCBI lineage: Eukaryota > Metazoa > Chordata > Mammalia > Primates > Hominidae > Pongo > Pongo abelii. The sequence goes on along the minus strand of NC_071996.2, from coordinate 66,434,975 downwards.
TAAGTCTCAGAGATAAGAAGTAATATGCCCAAATCCCTAAATTAGCAATGAGTAACTTTGAAAAAGTGGACACAGTATGTTGTCTGGTCAGACCCTGTTACTCTTGTTTATTCAAAAAATTGTTCTTGTATTCAGCAAACACATAATGAGTTCTTACTGTGGATCTAGCATTCTACTACTAGGCTACAGATTTTTTTTTTAATGATAATTAAGAGAATTCCAATTAAACCAGAAAGAGTAGACACAAACTTTATTTTAGACCCATTAAAAGCCTACTATAAAAGGCATAGGAGAAATGACCATAGATGTCAGATTAACAACAGAATCTTTAAAGTTGGAAAATAAAGACACTAGAAATAACTGACGTGGGCCTCACCTATTTCCATTCAACCAAGTTCCTAATTGTTAGAGATGTTTTGGAAACTAGAGTTTTTCACTCTTGGGACATTTTCTTTTAGCATTTATCTGACAATGTCTTCTCATTTTTTTTTTTTTTTTTTTTTTTCTGCTCACTTTCTGGGACTCTTGTTTGTTAGAGGTTAAAACTCCTGAAATTGTTTTCTGACTTGACTATTTTCTATTTCCCTTCTAATTTCTAAAATAGTTCCTTAACCTTACCTTCAAACTTTTCATTTGTCTTTTTGTTGGTGTTGTTTTGTACATCAACACTCCTTTATTTTCTGTTTAAAATTTCTTTTCTGTCAATAATTTCCAACCACTTTTGTTGATTTGCTGAATTGTCTTTTTGTAAAAGCTAACATTTTTAAATTATGAGTTTAATATTTTATCTTTCTGAGGATATTACTATAGATTACTGTTTTGATTTCTAGAGTCAGTTTATACATCTCTTTATTAATTAATTAGTTTACTTCCTTCCCTGTTAACTTCATAGTTGCGAAAAATATGTGGCATGTCTGGCTATTTCACTTCCAATCATTGCTATCTTGAAACATTATCATGTTTCTCTTTCCTTAAATTTTAAATACATTGACATCCCTCACTAATTATACTAAAAACAAAGATAGAGATAAACCTTCATTTATTTGGAAAAACATCTTATTTTTTTTTCTTTCCATTCATGAAGAGGGCTCTTGTTTTACACAGCTAGCAAGTGAAAAAGAAAGCTACAAGAGGTGAGGGCACAAATTCCCTGAGACAGCCAATTCATTGTCCAAATTATAACTACCAAGGGTTGAGCATTTGCTATATGCCAGGCAATGTGCTGAGGGCTTTGCATTTATTATCTCATTTAATCATGATTATAAACCAACAGTGCAAGTATTATCATCATTTAGAGATGAGGACACTGAGGCATGGCAAGGCTAAATAATTTATGCAATATTACCTGGGCAATGGCAGAGCAGGGATTTAAACTTACTCTGAATCAGTTAAGAAGCAACACTCTTAACCTAATATGTAATACTGCCTTTATCTCACCTATGAGTAAAAAGAAGCAAGTCCGAAGTCGTAGTGTTCTAAAAAGTAGGTTTAAGAAAGAGAATTAAAAACTGAAAATGTTTTCCTTTTCAAATGGACAGAAGTAATAATAATCAGAGGGACAATATAAGAGTTTATTAGAAACTCTGATTCATTGGTAATGGAGGTTGGCCTCAGTATGTCCCAATATCTTCTTCTAATGTGCAAATGATAAGAAATGGCAGTCAAACCTAATCAAAAATTAAAATAGGTAAAACAGAGCTCAGCATAAAAAGAAAACTGGATATTACAAATCATAAATCCAAACTAGTAAATAAAACAATTTTGGAATGACAATACACTATTTTTATAAATGGTATTCCAAAAATGAACCATTATATAGAAATTTGCCTTCATTTTGTTTTATTTTTTCCAATTGCTAGGGTAACAGATTTTTTTAAATGTTATTCTTATAGAACAGGAAATATGACTGAAATTGAGCTCACATACAGTACAGTCACAAACACAGGAAAGTAAAAAAGAACAAGGTGATGTTACATTGAGTGTTCAGTTTATAGAAACAACATTGTGCTAGTGAAAAAATAAAAGTTAACAATTAATTATAAAACTTGATATTGTGTCCGGAATTGGTGGGTTCTTGGTCTCACTGACTACAAGAATGAAGCCACGGACCCTTGTGGTGAGTGTTACAGTTCTTAAAGGTGGTGTGTCCAGAGTTTGTTCCTTCTGGTGTTCAGATGTGTTCGGAGTTTCTTCCTTCTGGTGGGTTCGTGGTCTTGCCGGCTCAGGAGTGAAGCTGCAGACCTACGTGGTGAGTGTTACCACTCTAAAGGCAGCGCGTCTAGAGTCGTTCGTTCCTCCTGGTGGGTTCGTGGTCTCCCTGGCTTCAGGAGTGAAGCTGCAGACCTTCGCGGTGAGTGTTACAGGTCATAAAGGCAGTGTGGACCCAAAGAGTGAGCAGCAGCAAGATTTATTGCAAAGAGTGAAAGAACAAACCTTCCACAGTGTGGAAGGGGACCCGAGTGGGTTGCCACTGTTGGCTTGGGCAGCCTGCTTTTATTCTCTTATCTGGCCCCACCCACATCCTGCTGATTGGTAGAGCCCAGTGGTCTGTTTTGACAGGGCGCTGATTGGTGCGTTTACAATCCCTGAGCTAGACACAAAGGTTCCCCACGTCTGCACCAGATTAGCTGGATACAGAGTGTCCACACAAAGGTGGTTCTCCAAGTCCCCACCAGAGTAGCTAGATACAGAGTGTAGATTGGTGCATTTACAAACGCTGAGCTAGACACAGGGTGCTGATTGGTGTGTTTACAAACTTTGAGCTAGATACAGAGTGCCGATTGGTGTATTTACAGTCCCTGAGCTAGACATAAAGTTTCTCCACGTCCCCACCAGACTCAGGAGCCCAGCTGGCTTCACCCAGTGGATCCTGCACTGAGGCTGCAGGTTCAGCTGCCTGCCAGTTCCCCGCGGTGCGCCCGCACTCCTCAGCCCTTGGGTGGTCGATGGGACTGTGTGCTGTGGAGTAGGGGGTGGCGCTCATCGGCGAGGCTCCGGGGGCACAGGAGCTCACGGAGCGGGTAGGCGGGAGGCTCAGTCATGGCGGGCTGCAGGTCCCGATCCCTGCCCCGCAGGAAGGCAGCTAAGGCCCAGCAAGAAATCCAGCTCAGTGCCGGTGGCCCGGCACTGCTGGGGGACCCAGTACACCCTCCGCAGCCGCTGGCCCGGGTGCTAAGCCCCTCATTGGCCAGGGCTGGCAGGGCCTGCCGGCTGCTCCGAGTGCAGGGCCCGCCAAGCCCACGCCCACCCGGAACTCCAGCTGGCCCGCAAGCGCCGTCCGCAGCCCTGGTTCCGGCTCGCGCCTCTCCCTCCATACCTCTGTGCAAGCTGAGGGAGCCGACTCCGGCCTTGGCCAGCCCAGAAAGGGGCTTCCACAGTGCAGCGGTGGGCTGAAGGGCTCCTCAAGTGCCGCCAAAGTGGGAGCCCAGGCAGAGGAGGTGCCGAGAGCAAGTGAGGGCTGTGAAGACTGCCAGCACGCTGTCACCTCTCAATATTATCAGTAGCTCATTTTGAATGAAGAAAAAGTTAACCATAACTCCAAATGTTATAAAAGTAAGATTATTATAACTCTCAAACTCTTTCCAATAACTTTGGGGTTTTGTCCTCATCCACATTTCAGTATCAACAAACGACTCATTATCATTATTGATAAAGCTTGTAAGTATTTGAAGATATCAAAAATGTTATGTATTAATATTACAAAAATTCATGTTTTGGTGTTTACTTCTAGCTTTAATTATATATATCATATATAAATGTATATTACACATATTTACATATATATGTACATACAAATGTAAATGCTGTCACTCATCTCACTGTTTTTTGTTTTGGAAAATATATTTCCTTTTCAAAATTACTTATCCAAATTTGTTTTGGGTTTCATTATGAAACCGGAGGAGTATTCCCGTATCCCCCTCGCAGGGCGTGTGACAGGGAGTGTGGCTTGCTTCTTCAGTGCCCTGCTGTTCAAATCCCTAGGGGGAGCATGATGCAGACAAGCAGATCATGGGGAGTGATTTTTGGGCCCTGACCCCACAGCACTGTCTAGGGTTGAGTGTTTACAACTCCAGAATCCTCAGTAGGTGTGTGTTACAGTGTGCTCTTTTAGCTTAGCTGTCTCAGGTGGTTTGTGTTAATCAGCCAATTAGACCCTCTGTCTTATCACAAGGACAAAGAGCTTTCTGTATCTGGGGCTCTTGCCCTAGTGTACCAGAAAAATCAGATCACACATGGGCTTAGAGAATGAATGAGTACAAGGTTTTACTGAATGGTGAAAGTAGCTCTAAGCCGATGGATGGGGAGCCAGAAGAGGGATGGAGTGGAAAGATGGTCTTCCTGGAAACAGGCCCCTCAGTGGCTGGGTTCTCCTCCAACTGCCGTTGGCTAAATTTCCCTGTGTCTGTGTTGTTCCACCATCGATGGCCTGCCAGCGTCTGTCGTTGTGTTCTTCTGCCTGTGTGTTCCTCTCAATGTCCAGCTACTTGTGTGTATGCCTGATAGAGCATTGGGAAAGGCACAGGATTAAGGGTGGGGGTGGGGGAGGGGCGTGGAGGGCCAGAATTGTCTTGGAAAATGCAGCATTTGGGCGCAAAAACAGGAGTGCCTGTCCTCACTTACGTCCGTGGGCACAGGCCTGAAGGTGGAGCCCTCTCCAGGGACCCCGCCCTTCTCTACCCAGCATTTCCCTGCCCCGCTCTCATATCATTTACTTTTTCCAATTAATAGAAATTTTAAAAATATCTGCTTTAATTTCAAATACAGTAAATTTCAGTAGACATAATCCATGTTTAAAAATCTCCTTGTGATCCTCAGAAATTCTTAAGAGTGTAAAGGGATTCTAGAGCCAAAAAATTTGAAAACTTACTGAAACACCAGGACTTTGGTTTAGGTCCTGCTGCTCACCACACAGCAGGCCAATGACTGAGATGAGGAGTATTCCAGACCATGAGTATTGTCAAGGAAGAAGGATTTAATCAGGTGCTGCAGCTGAGGAAATGGGAGCTCAGTCTCAAATCCATCTCTCTGACCGACTAAAATTAGGGGTTTATTTAGCAGGGAAGAAATGTAACAATGTAAGGAAAACAGGAACTCTGGGGGCCTAAGGAAGCAATCATGATGAATGAGGGGCCTGGTATTTCATTTTATGGATGCCATGATCTGGTCAGTTTCAGTTCTTCGGTACTTTTTGAGAAGCCTAGGAATGGAATGAACTCAGATAAAACAAATATAAGTTTCAAGCTTTAAGACCAGAAAGGATAATTTCTATATTTATACAAAAAACAAAACTATCTATAAGACTATTGGGTTGGTTTCAAACCACTAGACTTAATAATATAAAGGAAGGGTCTAGAGAAGAAAAAGGAGAAGGAGGAGAAGGAAGGAGAAACAATCTATAGAAGTCCTGATTCTAAGTTTTTTAAAAAATATATATCTTCTAAGTTTTTTTTTAATATACGCAGAGCTGGCAGAGATGGATGGATAGATAGATCATTATAGGATTTTACATAGGCCATAGAGAATTATTTATTTATATTTAATAATAGTGATTTCCTGGTAATAGGAGTGTTTTGAATACCAGTATTTTGACATTTGGTTTATTTTAAAGCTATATTCTGATAAAATACTGGAAATAGCTATCTTTAGAATTATAAAGGAAAGTGCTAAGATATGGTTTAAAAATTAAACAGACTACTGAACCCTCAACTGAAGTCATCTGGTGCTTAAATAGCTGTTACTTTGAGCAAATGATTTGAATGTCTGTAAGTCTCAATTTTCTAATTTGCAAAGTGAGATGTATAATATCAGTTTTGCAAAGTGTATTGTAGATTAATGAGATAAAGTGTGACAAATGCCCAGAATGGTTCTGAATACATAGGAGGCACATAAAAGGCTGCGTCCTGTGGCACCTGACAGTGTGGTCAGCATTCTCATAGTTATGTTTTGCCACTTTAAAATGAGATGGCACAAATTGTGAAGCCAAACTAATATTTAGGTTCAAATATGCCTCTGATACTCTGTCCAGAATTGGTGGGTTCTTGGTCTCACTGACTTTAAAAATGAAGCCACGGACACTTGCGGTGAGTGTTACAGTTCTTAAAGGTGGCATGGCGTGTCCGGAGTTTGTTCCTTCTGATGTTTGGGTGTGTTTGGAGTTTCTTCCTTCTGGTGGTTTCGTGGTCTCGCTGGCTTCAGGAGTGAAGCTGCAGACCTTCGTGGTGAGTGTTACAGCTCACAAAGGCAGTGTGGACCCAAAGAGTAAGCAGTAGCAAGATTTATTGCAAAGAGCGAAAGAACAAAGCCTCCACACTGTGGAAGGGGACCCCAGCAGGTTGCCACTGCTGGCTCAGGCAGCCTGCTTTTATTCTCTTATCTGGCCCCACCCACATCTTGCTGATTGGTCCATTTTACAGAGAGTCGATTGGTCTGTTTTAAAGAGAGCTGATTGATCCGTTTTGACAGGGTGCTGATTGGTGTATTTCCAATCCCTTAGGTAGACATAAAGATTCTCCAAGTCCCCACCCCACCCACATCCTGCTGATTGGTCCATTTTACAGAGAGCCAATTGGTCTGTTTTACAGAGAGCTGATTGGTCCGTTTTGACAGAGTGCTGAATGGTGCATTTACAATCCCTGAGCTAGACACAAAAGTTCTCCACATCCCCACCAGATTAGCTAGATACAGAGTGTTGATTGCTGTATTTACAAACCTTGAGCTAGATACAGGGTGCCGATTGGTGTATTCACAATCCCTTAGCTAGACATAAAGGTTTTCCAAGTCCCCACCAGATCAGCTAGACACAGAGCACAGATTGGTGCATTTACAAACCTTGAGCTAGACAGAGTGCTGATTGGTGCATTTACAAACCTTGAGCTAGATGCAGAGTGCCTATTGGTGTATTCACAATCCCTTAGCTAGACATAAAGATTCTCCAAGTCCCCACCAGATTAACTAGATACAGAGTGTGGATTGGTGCATCCACAAACCCTGAGCTAGACAACAGGGTGCTGACTGGTGTATTTACAATCCCTTAACTAGACATTAAGATTCTCCAAGTCCCCACCAGACTCAGGAGCCCAGCTGGCTTCACCCAGTGGATCCCGCACTGGGGCCACAAGTGGAGCTGCCTGCTAGTCCCACGGCCGTGCGCCTGCACTCCTCAGCCTTTGGGCGGTGGATGGGACCGGGCGCCGTGGAGCAGGGGGCGGCACTTGTCGGCCAGGCTCCCGCCCTGCGCAGGAGACCATGGTAGGGGGGAAGGCTCAGGCATGGCGGGCTGCAGGTACCAAGCGCTGCCCCGCGGGGAGGCAGCTAAGGCCCGGCAAGAAATTGAGCACAGCACCAGTGGACCAGCACTGCTGGGGGACCTGGCGCATCTTCTGCAGCTGCTGGCCTGGGTGCTAAGCCCCTCACTGCCCCGGCCGGCTAAGCCCCTCACTGCCCCGGCCGGCAGGGTGCTAAGCCCCTCACTGCCCCGGCCGCTCCGAGTGCCAGTGCGGGGCCTGCCAAGCCCACGCCCACCCGGAACTCTAGCTATCTCACAAGCCCCACACACAGCCCCAGTTCCCGCCCGTGCCTCTCCCTTCACACCTCCCCGCAAGCTGAGGGAGCTGGCTCTGGCCTTGGCCAGCCCAGAAAGGGGCTCCCACAGTGCAGCGGTGGGCTGAAGGGCTCAAGCGCGGCCAGAGTGGGCGCCAAGGCCGAGGAGGCACGGAGAGCAAGCGAGGGCTGCCAGGGCTGCCAGCACGCTGTCACCTCTCAATACTTACTAGTTGTGTGACATTGAGTAGCTTACTTAAACTCTCAGCATCTCAATATTCATATGTGCAAAAAAAGATAATAATAGCCGACTCATAAAATTGTGCAGAATTAGTTTTCTAACTCTGATGCATGAACTACTGATGCTCAAAGTATCCAATTATATCAAAAAATTCTTCTTTTTATCAACTCTATATCCTTTCTTTATATTATTCAGTCCAGTGGTTTTCAAACTTTTTAGCTTTAGGATCCCTTTACACTCTTAAGAATTACTGAGGCCCACAAAGAGCCTTTTAAACATGGATTATATCTATTGAGATTTACTGTTTTTAAAGTTAAAGCAGATGTTTTTTAAATTATTTAATTAATTGGAATAACCCAAATATGTTTGAATAAGTAATTTTGTAAAAGAAATATATTTTTCAAAACAAAAATAGTGAGAAGAGTGACAATATTTACATTTTAACTTATTTGTCTTGTTAGAAGACAGAATCTCAAATCTCCATCTTCATCTAATCTATGGCAAATACGTCATTTTGGTTGAAGTATATGGATAAAATCTGGCCCCACATAAAAATGTGTTGGTAAATGGAAAAAAATTTAATAGCCTCTCCAAATAATTATGAATGTTCTTCTTTGATAACTCACCAAAATTGACAAAGGGTAGTTTTTGAAAGCTTAGTTATGATGTGGAATTTGAATCCTTATCTAATGTTGTTACATTTAAATACATAAATCTTTCTGGTATTTTGAATGGAACTTTAATAAATGCAAAATTTTATAACACCCCACACTAGTCATTTGTAAAATATTGACTTGTGTGAGTTTTTCAATGATATATTTCATTATACAGAATCAAAAATTGCGTTTATTATTATCACCAACAGTCTCATCAGGAAAGTCCTTAAGTATTGGGAAGCTTTTAAGTTTACAGTGGAGGATACAAGCTTCCACAAATTCTAACTTTCACTTAAAATCTCAAATTTTATCACTGACAACAAATACTGTCAGTTCTTTTCCTTAAAGTGACAGGCTCACTTCATTAATTCTTGACAGAATGTCCACCAAATATCCAAATATCCAAATCTGAACAACCATAGTTTTTCCTGTCAATCTTTTTATTTAAGTAAAACTTATTTTCCTTAAAAAAGTGGCTAGTTTAGCTTTCAACTCAATCTCAAGAGAACATTTCCTAGCGACAATCATCACACTCCACTTTATGCATACTTCCCATTTTATAAAACAGAATATTAAAAAGATATGTACTCAGGATGGAGAGTTAATAAAAATAATAATTTTTTTTTTTTTTTTTTTGAGACGGAGTCTCGCTTTGTCACCCAGGCTGGAGTGCAGTGGTGCGATCTCAGCTCACTGCAAGCTACGCCTTCCGGTTCATGCCATTCTCCTGCCTCAGCCTCCCGAGTAGCTGGGACTACAGGTGCCCGCCAGCACGCCCGGCTAATTTTTTATATTTTTAGTAAAGACGGCGTTTCACCGTGTTAGCCAGGATGGTCTGGATCTCCTGACCTCATGACCCACCCGCCTTGGCCTCCCAAAGTGCTGGGATTACAGGCGTGAGCCACCGCGCCCGGCCTGACTTCTATTTTCTTACTGTGAGTGAGTGGCATATAGAATACAATGACTGCGAGTACAGAGTTCAGTACCACTACCACTATTACCCTGATTTGTGCTAAGGGGCCAGCTGTTATACCCCCATGGTTTTTTGTTAAATACTGACTGTATTGAGTTATAATCTACATACCACAAAATTGACATTTATAAAGTGTACAGTTCAGTGGTTTTTAGTATATCCACAAAATGTGCATTCATCCTCACTATCAAATTCTAGAAAAATTCATCCCTCCAAAAGAAGTTCTATATCCATTAGCAGTCACTCCCTATTCCCCTTCTCCTGCAGGGTCTGGAAACCCCTATTCTTGTTTCTCTATGGAGTCACCTATTCTGGATATTTTATTAAAATGGAATCATAGGATATGTGGTCTTTTGCGTTTGGCTTCTTTCACATAAGATAATATTTTCAGGGTTTATTCATGTTGTAGAATGTATTATTGCCATATAATATTTTTACCAAATAATTCTTACTGATAAATAATATTATATAGATATATGACATTATACAGATATATGACATTTTGTTCACTCATCAGTTGTTGAACATTTGGGTTTTTTCCACTTTTTGGCTTCTATAAATAATGTAGATACAAACTTTCATGTACAAGATTTTTGGGGACATGTTTTTATATTTTTCTTAGGTGTAGAATAAAGACTGGACTGGAATTGTTGGGTCATATGGTAACTCTCTTTTAATCTTTTGAGGAACTGCCAGACTGTTTTACGAAGCGATTGCACAATTTTACACTACTACCAGCAATGTATGAAGCATGCAATTCTTTATAATACTTCTTATTATCTGTCTTTTTTATTACAGCCATTTTAGCATGTGCCAAGTGGTATCTCACTGCAGTTTTGATTTGCATTTCTCTAATGACTAATTTTGAGGGGCATCTTTTTATGTGACTAGTGGCCATTTTTATATTTTCTTTGGAAAACTATCTACTAGCATTCTTCCCTCGATTCTTAATTGGATTGTCTTTTTATTATTGAGTTGTAAGAGTTCTTTATATATTTCAAATACTACATTCTTAACAGATACATAATTTGCAAATATTTTCTTCCATTCTGTGAGATGTTATTACATTTTCATGACAATATCATTGAAGCATAAAAGTTTTTAATTTTGATGAAGTCCAATTCATCTATTTTCACTTTTGTCACTTATGCTTTTTTTGTCCTATCTGAGAAGCTGTTGCTCAATCAAAGGCTGGAAGGATTTATTCTTATGTTTTCTTATTGGAGTCTTATATTTTTAACTTTTACATTTAGGTCTTTCATCTATTTTGGGTTTATTTTTATGTATGATGTGAGGGAAGTATCCAGCTCTTTTGCATGTGGATATTCAGTTTTCCCGACACCATTTGTTGAAAAGACTCTTCTTTCTTCATTGAATTGTTTTGGCACGCTTATGTAAAATTAAGTGACCATAAATATGTCTTTATAAACTCTCGATTTTATTCCATTGCTCTATATCTATGCTGATGCCAGTACCATACTGTAGTGTTTACTATAGATTTGTAGTAAGTATTGAAATTAGGAATTGTGAGTGCCTCAGCTGTGTTTTTCCTGTTCAAGATTATTTTAGCTATTTAGGGTCACATGCAATTCTATGTGAATTTTAGGATTGGTTGTGTCAATTTATGCTTAGAAAAAGGCAGCTGAGGTTTTGGTAGAAGTGGCATCAACTCTGCAGGACAATTTGGGAACTATTACTATCTCTTCAATATTAAGCTTTCTGATCCATGAACATGGGATGTCCCTCCATTTATTTAGTTCTTTTTCTCTTAATCCTGTCTTACTATTTTCAGTGTATGTCTTACACCTCTTTTGTTACATTTATTCCTTAGTATTTTAGTCTCCTCAATCCTATTATAAATAGAATTGGTTTTTAAATATTTCTAGAGTATTCATTATTAGTGTATAGAAATAAAATTGGATTTTTGTATATTGATATTCTACCCTGCAACCTTGCTTAGCTTGCTTACCGGTTCTAATAGTTTTTTTGTGGGTTCCTTAGCATTTCCTATATACAAGATCAGGTCATTTGAAAATAGTTTTACTTCTTCCTGTCCAATCTGGATTCCTTTTGTTTCTCTTTCTTGCCTAATTGCCCTGACTAGTACCTCCTGTACAATGTTGAATAGAAGTGATGAAAACAAACATTTTGTTTTATTTTAGGGAAAAAAACATTCAGTTTCTCAACATTAAGTATGAGGTTAGCTCTCCTCACACTGTTTCCTGTGCAAGTATCAACATGATTAAAGGGGCACATATCTTTGTATTATTATAAAATTACCTCATAGAATGCCTGACAAGTGTCTTGTAGCTCCACATAGATTTATATGCCTCACTTTGACAATCTCTAATTTAAGACATTGGGATGGAACTTAAAATTTTTCTCTATATCCTGCATCCAGCCATGACCTACAAGTTTTCAGAATACATAGAAGTGACCTGTCTTATACTACACTCCATCTGGCACTACAACTATTTAATTTCCCCAACTCCAATAATTTTACCAACATCTATGACCTTTATTCTTACAGATATTTCCTGGATTTTTGGCATTGTCTTAATCTGCAATATTCCTAAAATCTTAATCACTTGCCCATTCTCAGAACATAACTATTTATTCTTCCAACCTCCTTACTCTCTCATTTTCAAGATTCCTGATTTTCAACCTCATAGCAACCTCCAATTCCATATTTGTTCCATTTCACCCAGACTGCCAGTATCCTCTTGGCCTCTGTTCTAAACATAGTCAGTACCCCGCTGTTGATACCTTCAACAAATCTCCACAGCAGCCTTAGCACCCTTGCTTTCCTTCTACACTAATTCTACTGTACGTGAGTTCAGGTTCATTCCAGCAATCCATCATATCCATGGCTAACCCCAGGCTTTTTTGGTTTGGGGTGGCAGGAAGATGAAAAATGAATGCCTAAGGTTGACCTCTCTCCAGATCTGCAGGTTCTGAGTTGGTTCTTTTATTTAACCAGGTACTTTCTCTCATTTCCTTTCACCATTTTTAAGTTGCCTATCAAACTTCTACCTTCTTTTCTTTTAGCAAATGATTTTAATTCTCATTTCACTGAATGTTTGTAGTGATGTCACTTCCCATTTTCTTGCCATACCACTCTCGCCTTTCTTTTCTTGCTTCAGGTGAGCCCTCTCTCTTCCAGCCAATTCTATAACTGTGCTCTTAATATCAATCTCTTGTAATTTCCTTTCAGAACTTGGTTCCTTTTGCATTTGGTATTTATGGTTTAAAAATAAGTATAGAAAACTATCACTGCTACCTAGTAAAACATATGATAAATCTTTAGTAATTAAAAGAGTATGGTATTTATGTATAATACATAAACAAACTAAAGAAAAAGAATGAGAAGTAAAGATGCAGAACAAAATTTATATATAGGAATTGAGATTTATGATAAAGATGATTATTTAAACCAGTAGGAGGAATAATAAACTATTCAATAAATTGTACTGAAATAGTTACCTGACATTTTACTGATAATTTAAAACACAGAAGCCATATAATAAAATATTAATAGGTTATATTAACCTAAAAAGTCAACTTTGGCATGGCAAAACTTTTTAAAATAAATTTTTAAAACATTATAAAAGCTAAATGGCAAATGGGGGAAATATTTACATCACATAAATATGATATTTTAATTTGTGTTCTCCTAGTAGCAAATAATATTGAAGATATTTTCGTGTCTACTTTTCCATCCACATTTTCTTTGGTTAAAAAAATTCTGCTCAAATTTTTTGCCAATTTTTTGGGTGAAGATGAGAATGAGACTTGTTTTCTTATCATTTAGTTGTGTTATTCATATTTTCTAGATTCAAGTTCTTTACCTAATATATATTTGCAAAGATTGTTTACCAGTCTGTGTGTCTTTTCATTTTCCTAAGTGTCTTCTGAAATACAAAAACTATTAATTTTGAAGTTTAAAGTACTATTTCTAATTTTATATTTCATACCTTGTTATAGTTAAGACATACTTGCCAAGCACTTACACTAAGATTTATTCTTATGAGTTCTTCTAGAAGCCTGTAGTTTTAGTTCTTAAATTTTATTCTCTGATCCATTTGAGTTAATTTTTATAAATGGTGTGAAGTAAAAGTCAAGGTACATATTTTTTAAATAGGACTATCCAATGATCCTAGCATAATTTGTAAGAAGATTATTTTCCCCATTGAATTGCCTTGGCATATTTATTATAAAACAATTGGCCATACATATGTGGATCTGTTGCTGTACTCTCTTTTGTCTACCAATCTATCTTTACATCAATACTACATTATCTTGATTGATGTAACTTTACAATAAGCCTTGAAATCAGGCAGTGTTTGATTCCCAACTTTGTTCTTTTTCAAAGATGTTTTGTCTATTTTACATCCTTTTATGTTTATACACATATGTCTTCTAAAATTTCTTTCCCTTTGGGTAGATACCCAGTAGTAGGATTGCTGGTTCAAATGGTAGCTCTATTTTTAGTTCTTCAAAAAATCTCCATACTGTTTTCCATAGGGGTTGTACTAATTTACATTCCCACCAGCAGTGTATAAGTGTTCTCTTTTCTCCACATTCTCACCAACATCTATTATTTTTGTCTTTTTAGTAATAGCCATTCTGATTTGGGTAAGATGATAACTCATTGTGGTTTTGATTTGCATTTCTCTGACAATTAGTGATGTTGAACTTTTTTTCATCACTAATTGGCCATTTGTATATTTTCTTTTGGAAAATATCTGTTCATGTACTTTGGTCATTTTTTAATAAGATTATTTGTTTCTTGTTGTTGAGTTGTTTGAGTTCCTTGCATATTCTAGATATGAGTTCCCTAATAGATGAATAGTTTTCAAATATTTTCTTCCATTCAACAGGTTGCCTCTTCGCACTGTTGATTATTTCTTTTACTGTGTAGAAACTTTTAAGTGTAAGTCTCATTTATCTATTTTTGTTTTTGTTGCCTCTGCTTTTGAAGTCTTAGTCATAAATTCTTTGCCTAGACTATTGTCCAGAAGAGGTTCCATGGGTTTCCCTCTCATATTTTTATAGTTTCTATATAGTTTATAGTGTTTGGTCAATTGATCAATCCACCTTGAATTAATCTTTGTGTATGGTGGGAGATGGAGGTTCAGATTGATTCTTCTGCATACGCCTATCCAATTTTCCCAGTACTATTTATTGAAAAGGGTGTTCGTTTCCCAATGTATGTTCTGGTTGGCTTTGTCAAATATCAGTTGTCTGTAAATATGTAGCTTTATTTCTGGGTTCTCTATTCTTTTCTATTCTGTTCCATTGATCTATATGTCTGTTTTAATACTCTTATAATGCTGTTTTGGTTATAATAGCCTTGTAATATAATTTTCAGTCAGGTAATGTGACACCTCCAGCTTTTTCACCCCTCAGGATTGCTTTGGATATTTGGGCTCTTTTTAGGTTCCATGTGAATTTTAGGAATTTTTTTTTCCTAATTTTGTGAAAAATAACAGTGTTTTAAAAGGGATTGCATTGAATCTACTCATTGCTTTGGACAGTATGGTCATTTTGATTTTTTTGTTCCAATCCAGGAGCATGAAAGGTTTTTCTACTCATTGATGTCGTCTTCAGTTTCTTTCATCAATGTGTGGTAGTTTTCTTTGTAGAGATCTTTCACCTCCATGGTTAAATGTATTCTGCATTTTTTTATTTTAATTTTTTCCATAGCTATGGAAAATGGAATTGCTTTTTTGATGCCTTTCTCAGCTAAATCATTATTTGGTTATAGAAATGGTACTGATTTTTTAACTTTGATTTTGTATCCTAAAACTTTACTGAATTAACTTATTAAATCTAAGAGTTTTTTGGTGAAGTCTTTAGATTTTTGTAGATATAAGATCATGTAATCAGCAAATGGAGAAATTTGACTTCCTCTTTTCCAATTTGGATGTCTTTTATTTCTTTCCCTTGCCTGATTGCTTTGGCTGTGACTTCCATTGCTATATTGAATAAGCATGGTGAAAGTGAGGATTCTTGTGTTCTAGTTCTTGGAGGAAATGCTTTCGACTTTTCCACATTTATTATGATGTTAGGTGTGGGTTTGTTATATATAGCCTTTATTATTTTGAGGTATATTTCCTCTATGCCTAGTTTATTGAGGGTTTTTATCATGAAGTGTTACCATGAAATGCTTTTTCTGCATCTATTGACATAATCATCTGGTTTTGTCCTTGATTCTGTTTATGTAGTAATATATAATATTTATTGATTTGTGTATGTTGAACCATCCTTGCATCCCTGAAACAAAACGCATTTGTTGATAGCGTGTTATCTTTTTAATGTGCTGTTAGATTTCATTTGCTAGTATTTTGTTGAGGATTTTTGCATTTATGTCCATCAGGGATATTGGCCTACAGTATTCATTTTATTATTGTTGTGTCTTTGTCTGGTTTAGTATTAGGATGATACTGGCCTTGTAGGATGAATTAGGGAAAATTCCTTAATCTGATTTTTTTGCAATAGTTTCAGGAGAATTAGTAAAAGAACTTTATACTTTTGGTAGTGTTCAACTGTGAAATCTATCTGGTCCTGGGATTTTTTTTGTTAGGCGATTCTTCATTACTGATTCAATCATGCTATTGTTATTGGTCTGTTCGGGTTTTCTATGTGTTCCTTGTTTAATCTTGGGAGATTGCCAGTTTTGAATTTATCCATTCCCTCTAGGTTTTCTGGTTTGGGAGTGTATAGTTCTGTTCATCATAGTCTCTGATGATCTTTTGTATTTCAGTGATATCAGTTGTAATGTATCCTTTTTTATATCTAATTTGTTTATTTTGATTTTCTTTTTTTATTAGTCTAGTGAGTGGTTTATCAATTTTGTTTATCTTTTTGAGAGAACAATTTCTTCATTGCACTGATCCCTTGTACTGTTTTTTAGTCTCTACTTACAATAGGAGATCCCTTGTTTTGTTATTTAGCTCTACTCAGATCTTTGTTATTTCTTTTCATCTGCGAATGTGGGGTTTGGTTTGTTCTTGCTTTTCAAGTTCCTTGATGTACATTGTTAGATTGCTAATTTGTAATCTTTTTATTTTCTAGATGTAGGCATTTAATGCTATAAAATTCTGTTATCACTGCCTTTGCTGTATCCTAGAGGTTTTCTTAAGTTGTGTTTCTATTTTCATTTCTTTCAAAAAAATTTATTTCACTTTGATTTCTTTATTGACCCAATGATCATTCAGGAGCATGTTTTTTAATTTTCATGTATTTGTGTAGTGTTCAAAGTTCTTCTGGAAATAAAATTTCTAATTGTCTTCCACTGTGGTCTAAGGAGATAATATGTTTCATTTTTTGAAAACTTTGTTGACACTTTTTTTGTGGCCTAACATATGATCTGTAGTGGCGCCATTTTATTATTTTTTTCTTTTTCCTTTGTGTGACTGCTTCACCAGTAAGTTTTGTACTTTTGTATGTTTTCATGATAGTAAATATCATCCTTTTGCTTCCAAGTTTAGAACTTCTTTGGGTATTTCTTGGAGAGCTAGTTAAATGTAGATGAATGCTTTAGCATTTGCTTGTCTGGAAAAGATTATTTCTCCTTTATTTATGAAGGTTAATCTTGTTGTATCTAGTATTCTTGGCTGATAGGGTGTTTTTTTCTTTCAGCATTTTGACTATATAATACCATTCTCTTCTGGCCTACAGAGTTTCTGCAATGAAGTCTGCTATTAGTCTGATGAGTTTTACTTTATAGTGACTAGATATTTTTCTCTTGCTGTTTTTAAAATTCGCTCTTCACTTTGACTTTAGACAGCTTGATTATAACATGCAATGGTGAAGATCTTTTTGCATTGTGTTTGTTTGGAAATCATTAAGCCTCCTGTATCCGGATGTCTAAATCTCTGCTAGGCTTGAGTATTTTCAACTATTATTTTGTTAAATAGGTTTTCTAAAACTTTTGATTTCTCTGCTTTTGAAGTTACCTATAATTTGAGTATTTAATTGCTTTATGGTGTCCCAAACATCCCAAAGGCTTTGTTCATTATTTTTATTCTTTTTCTTTATGTATGTCTGATGGATCATTTCAAAAGACCCATTTTTGAGTTCCAGAATTCCTCTGCTTGGTCTAGCTTATTGTTGAAACTTTTGAATGTATTTGGTGTTTTTAAAGTGAATTATTCACTTGCAGAATTTTTTTAATATCTGTCTCCTTGGTAATTTTTTTTCATATCCTGAATTGTATTTCTGAGATATTTTGATTGGTTTTTATACTTCTCTTACATTTCACTGAGCTTGAAAATCAATATTTTGAATTGAATTCTTTATCTGGGATTTCAAGCATTTATTTTTGGTTAAGGTCTATTGCTAGAGAATTATTATGCTTTTGGGTATGTCATATTCCCTTGTTTTTTTCATGTTTCCTGTGTTTTTATGTTGATATCTGGGCATCTGATATAACAGTTGCTTCTTCCTATTTTTTGAACTTACTTTTATTGCAAGGGAGATGCTTTCCTGAAGGTATGTTTGTGATGTTGGCTGGGGAGGTCCCTTTGGTTTTGCTTGTGGATACATGCAGTACTAAAGGATCTCTATGATTTCTTTAGCTATAAATAGCATTAGTAGTGTCTGTGGCTTTTTTGGTGTGTTAGGGTGTGGTTTTTATAGGAGGCTTTGTTTAAGTTGTGCTTGGGACTAGAATACCAGTTGTGCCTATCTTCAGGCTTCATTGGTAGTGGTGATGGAGTAGGAATATCTATCCTTGTGCCCTGGGGTGGGACTTGTATTGGCAGTTTTAGGGAGGCCAATTCTTGGATTTCTGGGGGTGCTTTTTCAGATGCTGGTTGTGATAGTGATAGACCAGGTGAGTAAGTGGACTCTTGAGTTCCTGGGTGGCCAGTTTGTCATAGGCGATAGTGAAAACAGTGGTGAGATGCTCTTCTGGGTCCCAAGTGCTGTGAAGTTGTGTTGGCAGGATTGTGATGGGCTGTGAAGGCCAGCCTCCAAGCCAACAGGTGGCAATTACAGAGAAGCGTCCACTGAGGTGGTGGCAGAAGTGTGTTTAGATCCAACCTCTATCCCTTGAGAGGAGTGCTCAGGAGCCCAGGTGGTGAGTTGTGTTGTGCAATATCCAAGACTCCAGACTATGTTTCTGTCTTAGTGGGAGGAGGGCAAAATTGGGCAAAGCCACACTGGGCAGGCTTGCTCTGCAGCTTCCCAATGGCAAGTACATGCACCAGCCATGATAGGAAGGGGCAAAGTGACCACCAGGCTCCTCATGGAATGCTCATGTAAGGGGCAGAAGCTGCCTTGCCAATCCCTGCCAGCGGGAGTGTGGGGCTGGTTGCAGAGGCCACAACCTTGGCCAGCAGGTGGGAGACAGACATCCCTCTTACACCCCATCCCTAGTGGGGCTCACTCCCCTGTCCTGGCTGTCACAGCAAACCCAGCTGGCCCATCAAATCTGTTACCCCATGCCTGGCCTGTAACTCAGCTCTGGGCTGTAGGAGAACCCACCCAGCTCAGACCAAGTCTCCATGGCAACTCGCATCCCAGTCAAGTCCCAGTGACAGTGCCCGCTTTCCAGCATTGGCAGCCATGACATCTTGCTGTAACCACTTAGGTTTCAGAAAGGTTGTGGGTCACAGAGCAAGCTCCCTGCCTGGAGCAGTTCCTTCTGAGCCTCTCAGCTCCCTAATATTGTATGATTTCCCCAGTGGAAAGGTAGACCACAGAAATACTCTCACTCACCCTCTCCTTGTACTGGGAAATCACTTCTAGCTCCCTGCTGGTCCTAGCCAAGCAGACTGCCTCTTTTCCCTCTCTTTCCTAGTTTTTTATGTCTCCCGTCACTTTTCTGTTGAACTCTCATGTTCTCTCTTGAAAAAAGAATTCAAAGTATGATTGTCTTCACACTATTTTGGTTTTCTTAAGTGGATGAGGTGTGAATAAAATGCTTCCAGTCAGCCATTTTGAAAAAAAAAGTATTTTACTTTTTAAAATAAATGATCTAAATCAGAAAGTATGTAATTAAATCTCTCAGTTTGCATTTAACCCTAAGTTTTTCTGGTAGTAAACACTAAGCCAATGAAGAAAAAATAGAAGAGCATCAGAATCTGAATAATTGTTTGTATTAGATTATAGACTCCTTGAGGGCAAAAATGCCATCTTTTATTGCTATATGACCAGCACCAAACACACGGTGCCAGAAGCACTCAATAACTGAAAGAAAAAAGGAAGCACAGAAAAATGGCTGAATGAATCGGGGAGACGAAATAAAATAGGCAGACAACTTGAAATGTGGACCACAGCATCTAGGAAAACATTATTTCAAAAATACGTCTGGCAGAAGTGGCTCTTAGCTAGCCTCTATTGAAAGGACTCTGAAGTCATTATAAGCATTTTCCTAAAAATAGCCAAGCTTTTCTGTCATGGAATAGTGTTAGGCATTAGAAGAAGACAATGGAAACTAAATACAAAATATTAAACTAATCTTCAATAGAACTATCTGCAATAGAACTAGACTAGATTATTCAACAAAGCCTCCTATAAAAACCACACCCTAACACACCCCTCTTAATTCTAAGAGGGGCTTATGCCTTAAATAACATTACAGCATGCAGATAGCAATAGTGTATGTGTCCAGGAATATTGTTTGTAATATTAATCTGAAGAGAAAAATATGGGCTTTAATGTAATATAGGATTTTTTTTTAAGTTAAGAAATTTAAAAAGAGATGTGGGAGAGAGATAGTATTACATAAGGAATCGAAGAAGGCTGATATATCATATTAGTTACCAGATAGAGAATTCTTTAGAGCAGTGAATTTAGAAACTTTAAAGATTTTTAAGACAATGTAGAGAACTAGCATATTCAGGAGAAGACTGAATGTGTACATTCTAGAAACTACAAAAGCGAGAGCAAATAAGAACATATTTATAGTTTATCAAAATGGATTAGTAGAGTAATGTATGCAATTGAGGGACCAGCTGTGTGAGGCCCACTCTTGGTGCAGTAGCTATGTACCTCTGTTCTTGCATTGATGATACAATGAGAAAAATCACATGCAAATTAGGAAAGTAACCATGAGAGATAGGAAAAGATGTATTCTAGTTAAAGCTACTTCTCCCTTGAAGGAAGATCTAGAAAGAAGTTAGGGAGGGGCTCATATATAGTGCACAAAGGATAAAATGATAGTGATGGTCTTAAATCACAGATGAAAGAGACTGTACTTAGTATGTATGATCATGTATTTCTCAAGTACTGAAGGCCTGTGGAATATCCACTGGTTAGGCTGTTTCAGTATGTATAATGAATTAAATGTATTGGGCTCTTGCATTGCTTCACCTTTCCTGTATGGAATGGAAGCAGACCCAAGAGGAAACAGCTATTTATGTCAACAGTTAACACATCCCAAAGAAGCTTAAGGAAATGAGATAAAATAACCAAGAGGATGGGGTGTGAATGGAGGACTTTTTATAAAGATAGATGGAAAAAAATAGGCTTCTGACATCTAGAGAAAGAAATGTCAGAAATGTTTGTGATAAATGTTTGAAAAGAGAGAATAGGCTTGTTTATCAATTACTGGAATCTTAGAGCCAGAACATAGACCTTTAAAGAAGTAAGTTCAGGATGAATAAAAGAAAAATAAAGTAATACTTGAGCACATCAGGTGCTACATAAATAGAACTCACTATGCAAGCAGTAATACAAACTAAAAATGTAGGTAGTTGCAAAAGGTTTTAGTTAAATTCATAGCTGACAAGTCCATAATGGGCTGTGAAATGTTGTATAATCCAGGATATATTAAAGAGCACATTATTGTGTGTGAAGCTAACACCAAAAAAGAAAGTTGTTCAGGGGAATATCCCTTGGGATATAGAGTCAATATTGAACTGGACCAAGGAGCTAACCATATATGGTGATTTGTACACTTCCAATTAGAAAAAGACCACTGGTCATATTCAGTTAAAAGATGAACCAGTTTGAAAACTGGTTAATATCCAGTTGTAGTAATGTTAGTGAGAGTTTCCAAAGCAGTTCTATCTGAGGAGTATACAGTAAGTCCTCACTTAACATGGTCGATGGGTTCTTGGAAACTGCGGAATGTAGGAGGAAATGTACAAGGCGAAATGTATAAGGAAACTAATTTTACCAAAGACTAATTGACAAAAATAAGAGTTAAGTTTCTATGGCATATTTCTGGTCATAAAAATATCACCAAACTTCTAAATAAAAACCCACAACACCTCTAATGTTAAACATTGAAATAATGTGAGCTATACATATGTTTAAGAAAGATGAATACAAACAAGTGAGATGATTATTTACTTGCTTATTCTAGGTCAGGGTCATGGATGGCTGAAGCTTCTCCTGGCAGCTCACGGTACAAGGTGGGAACCAATCCTGTCCAGGATGCCATCCCATTGCAAGTTGCATTCACACCCATGCACAGTCACTCTCACTGGGACCATTTAGATATATCAGTTAACCTCACCTAACCTGCAAAACATTGGGATGTGGGAGGAAATCAGAGAACCCAGAGAAAACCTGCACAGACAAGAGAGAATATGTAAACTCCAGACAATGACCCCAACCACAAAGCAATTTTATCATCAATATTATAATGAAAGGACATTGAACAAAACAACGTTATTTGAGGACTTGCTATATATAGAAAGACTTTGGTGTTAACATCACAATTTGTTGATTTCCTATGGTATAGGATATGCAAAAATGGAATATCTCAGTAGCAGACAGATATTATATGGGAAAACTTCTCCTTAACCTTTTCTTCTTTGGGATATGTCATCTTCTTTACCCTTCCCTTATTGGATCTATTTTTCATCTATTAGGTAATGTCGATCATTCCTATTGCATATGCCCTACTATTCTCTAAGTACATATTTCAAAGTGGCAGCACTACATTACTGACTCTTATTCACCTTACTAGGAGCCATAGGTCTAGTCCAGGACACTCATTTTGGCCATTCCCATCTTCTATCAGATTACTGATACTCTGAGCCTAATACTTGTTTTGTACTTGCCCTTTTCTGAACTTGTGTTGACAGGTCATTTCTTATTTGTCAAAGTCTCTTTGAATTAACTTCTTCTTTCTTCCTGCCTAACTGGGTTATTGGAAAATCTAATAAGGATGCTTTCTCTTCCATCATTCAGAGCATTGATAAACATTACTGGAATCAACCCGATCCCAAAGGAGTATTCTGCGGTATGCCTTATCTTTCTCTCTTCTGCTTCTCAAGGAAGGGCAACATTTTTGCTTTTGAGGAATTATCGTAGCTGGGCAGTTCAGCCTGGCAAGTTTTTATAGTATAAATCCAATCATTGTAATTCTCCTTCCCTATTACTAATGTTCACTAGTCCTAGACTTGTGTGGAAGTCATTACATTTATGAATGCTGTCCAAATAATACTGCCCATTTTTCACACAAACATATATGTCTAGGACATCTCAATGAACCAAGTGAATTTTCAAGACATAAAATAAGACATAGATTGGCCGGATAATTGTTCCTAATTGATGGCCATGCAGCCTGAGGACATTAGGTTGCATGATTTCTGTTTTACAGATGGGGGATTAGAAGTTAAATATTCAAACATTTTCAGTTGGACATATAACCAACTATGGTGAAGGTAGGGCCTTAAAGAAGTGTCCGATTTACAGTTATGGTTTTACCTTTGGATTATATGAAACTCCTTTTTCCTTTTCTTTTATTTTCTTTATTATTTATTTATTTATTTATTTTGAGACAGGATCTCACCCTTTTGCCCAGGCTAGAGTGCAGTGGTGCAATCACAGCTAATCACTTGGTATGGTTTGGCTGTGTCCCCACCCAAATCTCATCTTGAATTGTAGTTCCCATAATCCCCACATGTCATGGGAGGGACCTGGGGGGAGGTAATTGAATTATGGGGTTTGTTACCCCCATGCTGCTGTTCTCATGACAGTGAGTGAGTTCTCACAAGATCTGATGGTTTTATTAGGGGCTTTTCCCCCTTTGCTTGGCATTTCTGTCTCCTGCTGAACTGTGAAGAGGTGTCTTTCACCACGACTGTAAGTTTCCTGAGGCCTCCCCAGAGATGTGGAACTGTCAGTCAATTAAACCTCTTTTCTTTATAAATTATCCAGTCTCGGATATTTCTTCATAGCAGTAGGAGAGCGGACTAATACAGTAAATTGGTATTGGTAGAGTGGGTTGCTGCTATAAAGACACTCAAAAATGTGGAAGTGACTTTGGAACTTGGTAACATGCAGAGATTGGAACAGTTTGGAGGGCTCAGAAGAAGACAGGAAAATGTAGGAAAGTTTGGAACTTCCTAGAGACTTGAAGAGCTCAGAAGACAGGAAGATGTGGGAAAGTTTGGAACTTCCTAGACACTTGTTGAATGGCTTTGACCAAAGTGCTGATAGCAATATGGACAATGAAGTCCAGGCTAAGGTGGTCTCAGATGGAGATGAAGAATTTGTTGGGAACCAGAGTAAATGTCACTCTTGTTATGCTTTAGCAAAGAGACTGGCGGCATTTGCTCCTATTCTAAAGATCTGTGGAGATTTGAAATTGAGAGAGATGATTTAGGGTATCTGGTGGAAGAAATTTCTAAGTGGCAAAGCATTCAAGAGGAAGCAGAGCATAAAAGTTTGGAAAATCTGCAGCCCGACAATGCGATAGGAAAGAAAAACCCATTTTTCTGGAGGAGAAAATCAAACAGGCTGCAGAAATTTGCATAAGTAACGAGGAGCCAAATGTTAAATCACCAAGACAATGAATAAAATGTCTCCAGGCCATGTCAGAGACCTACATGGCAGCCCTTCCTATCACAGGCCTGGAGGCCCAGGAGGGAAAAATGGCTTCTTGAGCTGGGTCCAGGGCCCCCCTGCTCTGTGCATCCTCCAGACTTGGTCCCATGTGTCCCAGCAGTTCAGCTCTAGCCATGGCTAAAAGGGCCAATGTACAGCTTGGGCCATTACTTCAGAGGGTGCAAGCCCCAAGCCTCGGTGGCTTACAGTGGTGTTGAGCCTGTGGGTGCACAGAAGTCAAGAATTGAGGTTTGGGAACCTCCATCTAGATTTCAGAGGATGTATGGAAACACCTGTATGTCCAGCCAGAAGTTTGCTGCAGGGGCAGAGCCCTAATGGAGAACTTCTGCTAGGGCATTGCAGAAGGGGATGTGAGGTTTGAGCCCCCACACAGAATCCCCACTGGAGCACACCTAGTGGAGCTGTGAGAGGAGGGCCACCATCCTTCAGACCCCTGAATGGTGGATCTGCCGACAGCTTGCACCGTGTGCCTGGAAAGGCTGCAGACAGTCAATCCCTGCCTGTGAAGGCAGCCAGGATGGGGGCTATACCCTGCAGAGCTGCAGAGACAGAGCTGCCCAAAGCTGTGGAAGCCCACCTCTTGCATCAGCATGACCTGGAGATCATTTTGGAACTTTAAGATTTGGTGACTGCCCTGTTGGATTTTGGATTTGTGTGGGGCCTGTAGCCCCTTTGTTTTGGCCAGTTTCTCTCATTTAGAATGGGTTCATTTGCCAAATACCTGTATCTGCATTGTATCCGCGAAGTAACTAACTTGCTTTTTACTTTTCAGCCTCCTTTCAAGGCAGAAGGGACTTGCCTTGTCTCAGATGAGACCTTGGACTTGGACTTTTGGGTTAATGCTGGAATGACCTAAGACTTTGGGAGACTGTCGGAAAGGCATCATTGTGTTTTGAAATGTGAGAACATGAGATTTGGGTGGGGCCAGGGGCAGAATGATATGGTTTGGCTGTGTCCCTACCCAAATCTCATTTTGAATTGTGGTTCCCATAATCCCCACATGTAGTGGGAGGGATCCAGTAAGAGATAATTGAATCATGGGTGTTGTTACCCCTATGCTGCTGTTCTCATGATAGTGAGTCAGTTCTCATGAGATCTGATGGTTTCGTAAGGGGCTTTTCCCCCTTTGCTTGGCATTTCTCTCTACTACCACCCTGTGAAGAGGTGTCTTCCACCATGAATATAAGTTTCCTGAGGCCTCCCCAGCCATGCAGAACTGTGAGTCAATTAAACCTCTTTTCTTTACAAATAACCCAGTCTTGGGTGTTTCTTCATTGCAGCATGATAGCGGAATAATTATAGCCTCGACCTCCTGGGCTCAAGTAACCCTCTCACCCTAGCCTCCCAAGTAGCTGGGACTACAAGCATGTGCCATCACACTCAGCTAATTTTTAGATTTTTTTGTAGAGATAGGGTCTCCCTATGTTGCCCAGGCTTGTCTGGGCTCAAGTGATCTCCCACCTCAGACTCCCAAAGTGCTGGTATTACAGGTGTATGCCACCATGCCTTGCCTGAAATATCTTAATAAACTAAAGGATCAAGTGCTTTAGCTGTACTTTTGAGATCTGCCATGGCCGTAAGAAACAATTTGAAGGAAGAAATATGTGAGAGACATCATTAGTGCTGGGTGTGATCTAATGAACTATAAATCCAAATGGTTAGTAAATGTATAAAATGAAGGTATATATATGTTGACAATTCTTATTCAATTCAGGAAACATTGAATGTGTGCTTCAGTGTTTACCTTGTATTTCATATTCAGAATATAGAACTACTTAATAGCTCTGTTGAGTAACAAAGTTCCGTGAAACAGGCAAAAAACTGATGTTGAAACAAGAAGCTATGAACATATTTCAGTTACCAAGCAAACAGAGCATCTTCAGAGTTTATTCTTTTATGATACTTCTGCATTAGAACTGTTGAAAAGCTACATCATACTAATTTTATAGCAGCAGTATCAATTCAACAGACAGCTTTTCTGCATATCACTTTCTTTAATGCTCCAATCTTCAACCCTCCAGAAAAAATAGTTGAAGATCTGGTCAGCATCACAAATCAAGGCAGCACAGTGCACCTGTTGGGTATCACACTAAATATGGCCGTGAGTAGCTCCTCCCACACAATCATATCCATCCATTTCTAAGCATACTGGTAAAGTAATTTCTAAGTGGCAAGTCTCACTTTTGGTGATCTAATTTTAAAATGGTAGCATGATGGCTGGCTGCTCATTTTCTTAAAATTCTAAAATTATTTGAGTTGACATTAGTCTCCAAGCATTTGTTATATTGGGATTATTTTGAAGACTAAATGTTTCAGAGTTCGTATATTATACATTAATAGAAAAAATATGAGAGACAATAAATATATTTTGGACTATTGAATATCTTTATGTTTATTTATTTAACAAACACACAAATATTTTTAGTGTACCTGGCACTATTTTAAGTGCCTTACCAAAGTCAACTTATTTAATTCTCATAGCAACTTTATGATTGATATATTATTATCATTTTATTTCACAGATGAAGAAACTGAGGAATAAAGAAATTAAATAATTTGCACAAGGTCATATTACTAATAAATGGCAGTACTGAGATTTGAACCCATATAGTCTGTCTTCAATTCTGTGCTCTTAACCACTGCTCAATACTGTCTATACAATAAGAATGTAAAGTTTATAGCAGTCAATCTTTCCCTTATAGCATTATAATAGCTAAAAGTTTGTGCTATGCAAAACATGATTCTGACACCATAAACAGCAGTATACCCACAACTGTCTGCTCCTATTTTGTTGTGCAAAACATACAATTTTTATAAAATTTTATAATGACAAATAGCTTTAAAATGAAGAAAAGAAAACCAAAATTATAATAGAAGGGTTTTTATCATCAAGAAAATCACTTAGAGTGGCAGAGAACAAAAGGTGAAATAAAGAACAGCCACTTTTCAAAATGCAGTGTTATTACAACAGACAAATAGTCTTAGAAAGAGTAACAAATCTAAAGTCTCTTCAACTCTGGAACACAAAGTACTGTGCTGTGTGCACAGCAGAGGGTCAGTAAATATCTGTGATAGATAGAGATTTCTCCCAGTAGATCGTCCTTCTTCAGGAGATGCTTATATTTTTATCCCTAGAGGTAAATGTTCAGCTAAATTGTTTTCCTTACTGTATGCCCAATCATAAAAGCTCAAATATTTGGGTACCCAGAGCCCATCATAGGATTTTTTTCTGGGGAAAATGACTACAACCTAAGGTGGCTGAAAGCAAAATTGTCTCACCCTTAGATTCCCCTTTCTACATTGTTTTTTCCCAAATCGTCTATCAAAATTCATCCCAAGAAATAAGTAAATAAATCCATTTATGCTGAGAGATCTCTGGGTATTACTGTGCCCCAGATGTATTTAGATCATAACATCAAATGTAGGCATTAGTCAATTAGGCTGGAGAGGTATCTAAGAGTAAATGTTTACAGGTACCCCCAAATCATTTCATCTATACCATCTTATAATAAAACAAACTGTGCACCTATGCAATTTGCTTATGACTATTGTAGAGAGGGGATACACTGGAGAATTCAGCTAATATAAAATGCAGCAAACTCACTCCAAAAGGCCATATCATTCTCCGCACTCCATTCCTTATGAAACTAAATGATGGTTGACAATGAAATTCAAGCTTCTGATTCTTATTAAGACTGACTATTGAAACTTGATTAGGCCTATAATTACACACTGCTTGAATCAAGAATGTCAAATAATGGGGCAGGACCTCTATAGCTTGGGAATCAACTTACAACCTAGGTTGGTCCATGAACAACCTGCTCAGACAGCACTCAGTCATAAATTATCCCAAGTTTAACCTGGTAAGCATTGTTGGGAGGGTATTTTTGGTCAAGAGTCCAAAATGGAATTTTCTACTCTGTAACTCTAGCTGATCCTGGGCACTCAGGAGAGAGAGAAAGAAATAAAAAGGAAGTGAGAAAGAGACAGAATAGTCTATAATTGTGTGTTTAATGGGGAAAGCCAAGAAAAGTTATTAGATTTTATAAAAATTTAATATGTGTAAATACACAAAATAAATCAGTTTAATTTAAAAAGTTAAAGTTTAAATTTTTATTCATTTTATTCATTTTTAAATAGAAGTAACCTAGGCAAGATACACTTTTATCCTTTTTTTTGAAAGGAAAGGAAATTTCAATATGCTACATGTATGGCAGAGGATTGATTTATATATACAGATGAAAAATTATATTATTATCTATTTATTTTGTAGAGATTGAATAAAACCTAATTTGGGAAAATGTGAAATGGCTTGTGCTTACAATGTAATGTGTGATATGTATAAGAATATCTCTACTCTGATATGTTTCCTCAAGTTTTATTTTTAGGAATTTCACAGCAATTGTCAAGTACACACACCCTATATACCTATAGCAGTATAGCTACTGCAATAAACTAATAGGAATCTAGTTGAAGAGATCAGAGCGTATGTCAGACAGCAGCTTGAAGCTGGCCAACACACACGTTCAAGAGATGTAAGGCATTTACCTTGAAAAACAGACAGCATAAGAAAGAAGCATCATGACCTCTGAAAAATATCTGTCCTGTGAATTGTATGATCTGTGCTTACCTCACAGCTTGTCTCCGCATCTGCGTAATTGGCTTTGGCTTTACTCCTTCCTGTCTGACTGTTAACTTTGGGTTTCTTGTAGTAGTTCTACTCAACTGCATCTTGGTCCTAACCTGGCTTCCCCTCCATCTTAAAACTGTAATGCAGCACAGTTTACCATTTCAGTTTGACCATCCTGGCTTTCTTCCTGGGGCAATTGACCTTCCAAAGCTGTAGAAGTATAAAAAATCAAGTTCTATCCTAGAAATTAGAAATTCTGCTCTTGGTTCTGCCAAAAACTAATGGTGTTTCCTTGCTAAGTTATCTGACTTTTCTATTTCTTGGATTTTTTTTGGAAATTATTATTAAGATCTCGCAGATATTATTATTCCAGTTTGATATTACTTGGGTCAATACTATCATTTTATTGATTCCAAGAGCAGTAAAATATTTGAAAGTGGATAAAGACTAAGTATATTAGAAGATGCAGTACAAGTGCCAGCCACTATTTTTAAAAAATTCAGGAACTTGAATTTAGACATTAACTAAAAGCCAACAAATATATGTATTTTGAACGCATGAGCTTCTCTGTGTTTTCCTACAGCATTGTCTTACCACAGAGCTTTCAACTCTTTCAGTTTCCAATTTATACCAGGAGATCAGTCTGATTTATTGAGATGTTAACATCATGCTATCTAAACTTTTTCAGCTTTTAATTTTCAAGACATCTCCAAGTAAAATGATTGTTTTTGACATTATTTGACTTTCTTGATTCAAGCAGGGTGTAATTATACCCCTGATCAAGTTACTGTGGACAGCCTGAATCCAAAGACAGGCACCACATGTGGAAGCTTTATGGTTAATCACAAACAGGCACAACTGGATGTTTCATACCACACATTAGATTCTTAAAATAATTTCTGCTTTTTACAATAAGTAAAATAAAAAGATTATACATAAACATGCTAATAAATATTTGGTGTTTCAATTAAATATGAAATGAGGAAATGTAAGTTTCAAAACCACTCAAATTTGCAGCATAGTTTTATAAACTTTTAAATTAAAATATTTCATTGTAATATATTCATTTATCTGCTACTGAAAACAAGTTAATCAGTCTGACCAGGACTATAAGGAGATAAAATATCCAGTCAACTTAGTTAAAAAATAACCTCAGACACAAAAGGAAAAAAAATTTCAACTTCTTAACTCGTGTAGACACAACATACATGATAATCTTTTTCTTTTTATATATTAAAAGTGCTATTTGTCTCAGATTTATTATTTATCTCACAAAGTCAAGTTTCAGAGAAAGGGAAACTATAAATTCTCATACACATTATTTATTTATATCTATTTATCATAAACTATCTTCTAGTATTTTTATCACTCTGTACTTAATACCTAAAATGGAGGTCAATTTCTAAAAACAAAATAACATTAGTATTAAAACCAGACTTAAAGAGACCAAATAGAATTATTGCTGATGCTAAAAATGTGCTAGTGTAAGTAGGCAAATCTGTATTCCTCCAACCTTAGCTGAAATGTGAAAAATGTATTAATTATTTAGGTGCTTCATCAACAGGAGGTCAAAATGTTAACATTTTGAGATTCCTAATAAATAAGGTGCTATAGTTGCCTCCAAAATGCTGTTACTGACTAGCTACTAAATATAAATGCTGTAAAATCTAATCCAGGTCATTTAAACGGATAGCATTGAAAAATAAATATGCTATACAGAAGAGACATAAAAGTTTTAAAGGGATGATAGAGAAGCAAAATGACCTTCGAAGTTAAAAACTTGAAGCCTTCAAATATATTTTCCAAATATTAGACTAATAAACGACAAACAAAAGATAAAATAACAGGAAGTTTGCATTAGTGTCAGCAATGCAAGTGGGAAAGTCCATTACATTTCTGGCTTAAACTTTATGATTGCTGAACAGTAATTGTTTTTCTTAAAAATATTTTTAATAACAAATTTGCATACCTAGTTCTTAAGCTTAAACTCATTGTCACCTACATGTGTTGTGGGTTGAAGCTCATTGTCACCTACATCTGCTGTGGATTGAATTGTGTTCCCTAAAGGTATAATTGAAGTCCTAACTTTGGAGAGCTATTAATGTGACTGTTTTTGGAAATAAGGCCTTTGCAGATGTAATCAACTGAAAGTGCAGTCATTAGGGTGAGCCCTAATACATATGATGGGTATCCTTATAAGAAGAGGAAAATGTCACATGAAACAGACAAATAGGGTGAACTCCATGTGGCAGCAGAGGTAGCTGCAGGGCAGGGATGTCAAGGATTGGCAGAAGAAGATACAAAGACAGGAAGAGGCAAAGAAAGATTCCACCCAGAGTCTCAGAGGGAGCACGGCCTTCCTGACACCTTGATTTCAGACTTCCAGCCTCCAGACTGAGAGAATAAATTCTGTTTTTCTTAAGCCACCCAGTTTTTGGTACTTTGTTAGGGCAGCCCTAAGAAATTAATAAAGTTCCTAACCAGTATCCTTCATATTACCTTGGTTGTAAACGAAAATGTGAATAGTATTGAATAAAGCTTGTTATGACAGTATCTTATCAGCCACCCTGCATTCATGGGCAAGAGCTTTCAATCCAGTGTACTACTGAAGACAGCCTGAGATGTAAATGTTGTGAGGCATGGCATTTTAAAGGTGTAAAACTAGCAGCAGTTTGGAGTTTGACAACCTACTTGTAATTTATAAAAATGCATTTTCTTCTGAAAAGACTCATTAAAAATTCACACAAAGAAATTTCATTTTGTAAATTTATACATATTTCATCTTTGGTAGAGAAAAGCATTTGATAATAGTTGATTAGGGCATTTGCTTTTCTCTTTTCTGATTTTTGACCAGTTCTCATTTAAAACGAGAAAGAGAAAAACAACTTCCTTGATCTGGAAAGCATGTTTTTATATTAATGATGTTTTGGAGGGAATTGTTTTTTGACTTGAGTTAAATGCTTTTTTTTTATTATGTATTTATTTGTCTTGAAAAGTAAAGGAGGCATAATCAATAGTAAAAGTAGATTTTTTTTTTTCTTTTTGAGACAGAGTCTCTCTCTGTCACCCAGGGTGGAGTGCAGTGGCATGATCTAGGCTCATTTCAACTTCCTCCTCCTGGGTTCAAACAATTCTCCTGCCTCAGCCTTCAGAGTAGCTGGGGTTACAGGCATGCCCACCACAGCTGGCTAATTTTGTATTTTTAGTAGAGGCGGTGTTTCACCATGTTGGCCAGGCTGGTCTCAAATTCCTGACCTCAGGTGATCCCCGTCCGCCTCGGCCTCCCAAAGAGCTGGGATTACAGGCGTGAGTCACCGCTCCGGCCCAGAAGTAGATTTTTAAAAAATGATTTTAGTTGTGCCTTGGTTTGGTTAAGAAGCGATTAGTTAGGGAAAATACAGAAGCTTTCTAGGTGTTGGACAGAGACTTACAGAAGCTTCAAAATTACCAGCTATTAAGTATTTTTAAAATAAATTTTCGTCTTTGTGCTTCATCCCCACGATGAAAAAAGCCGTATCAGTAAGTGTTTATAAAGACCATTACTGTCTGCATCCCTGTTTGGGGTTATACAGATAATATAAACAAATGGAAAATGTATTTCTTGTCTCTAAAAAGAAGTTTACAATCTAGTTAATGAGATGATGTATTGTAGATCCATTAAACAATTAGAAAATAAAACAACAAAACAGGTTGAACCTTAAACTGTATGGAATGATAGCTTTTCACACTCCCAGTTTCAGTGTCAGTTATATATTGACGTCAGCCTAAAATTTACACAGATGCAACAAAGCCTGGAATTTCACAGATGTAAAACCAACATCAGCTGGGGGTATGTATTTTTGCACTCTAGGTTTTCTTTTTTTAAGGAGAGGTTTTTACAGGATAGTGTCACCAGGAGGCCTGAGTTGTGAGTAGGGGCAGGCCTGGCGTGTGGATATTCTTCCTTTCCACTGAAGAAAGGAATAGGTGTTGAATTGGAGAGAAAGAAAGACAAATAGGCACCATTTTAGGGTGGCAGTGAAAAATATGTAATATCACCAAATCTGAGAAAAATATGCAGTGAAAAATATGTAAAATTACAAAATCTGAGAAGTGATATAAGGGTCAATATTATAAAATATCTAATATTATAAAAACATTCGAATAATTAGAACAATTTCCAGATGATGCTGGGAATAGCAAAAAGGTATAGACTCAGACATGAGTAAAGTAATAAGAAAATTAATATCACCAACAAAAGAGGCACCCTGAGAAAGGGGAAATTTATTTTTCCAGAATGCATCAGTCAGTACACTACCAAATGGCTGCCCCATTGCCCAAAACAAAACAAAACACTAGCTTTATCAGCAAGTTTTGTCTGCTATTCTTGTCAATGATTTGTGTTTAACTCCAACTTTTAGATATATCAGATACCACAATGGATCTTATGAAATACATTGATGAATGCTGGGAATTCAGGATGCCAAAACTGTGAACTAAACTGTGAATTAAACATATATCATTTCAAATAGTTTCAATTAAATTATCTTCAAGAAAGAAAAATAATGTTCCATATCTATCTTTTCCCCCTAGGAATATGCTGTTTGCTTTGCTTTGTAGAAAGTGCTTTCCTCATGTGTTTGTTTATATAAAAATTTAATTGTTAACTTCTCAAAGATAATTGTATGATTGGAAAGAATAGACACAAAAATGTTTAAGAGCTAAATCTGTTTAGATTTTATTGTATATTTGATTGACTGGGGAAATGACTTTCAATTGACATCTGAGCCAACAAGTTAGCTGAAATAAAATTTTGCTTAATACCTTTGCATCAATAATCTAGGCACAGCCTCATTGATTGAGAAAGTCTGATCAATAGAGTTTTACTGGCTGCCTAACTGTAACTTTGCCAGACTTTTTTTTGCTAATTCTGCTGATGACCTTCTTACCACTGCTTTTCAGTTTCACCTTTTTTTCCACTTTGAAATTCAATTTGCTCCATTTGCCATTATTTAAAGAATTTACGCATCCAATTGATTTTATCCACCTGCTTTAGTTAGTATATGAGATGTAAAAGATTGCACCTGATTGTGGTAAAGCTTTGGAACTGCCAAAGTACTCATATATTTAGCAAATGTTTTTATATCAAATATACTAGGGAAAAAAATTACCCATAACAATAAATTACAAGGCCTAAGCAATAAAAAATGGAACATTCCCATTTTTAAAAATGACGTGCATAGCACAGGATCCACAAATATTGAAGAGGATATCATATTGAGGAAAAAAACAAATGGAAATAAGAGTGCGGCTCTGGTGTTCAGGATAACAGGATAATAAAGGAAAGGACGCAAAAATATCCCTAATGGAGAAGGAAGGTTCATGGAATATATTCGAGCTTAATGAACTATGAAAATAGTTATCAAAAACTGTGAAGAGTCTTAGAGTTTTATATTGCATACAGGCTAGGAAGTTAGTCTGCCACAGGTTTATGGATGCTGGCAGAAGACACAAGACTCCTGGGTCAGAAACAAAGGACTTCATAATTCCTAGCAATAGCAGTAGCCAGAGTATCAGCATTTTTGCTGGTTCCCCAAACCCCAATTCCACAGAACAAAGTGAAGAGGGCCAGGTAACACCTGCATATGCAGTGTGTTGTGTTACAGAAGAGCAACTATGCATTTAGGGTATATGCTAATTTTTATAATAAAGAGTAAGCATGCCTGACCTTGATTCCAGAGGGAGACACTATCACTTTCTTGCAAAGGTTTTGCCCTACAAATATCTTTGTAATGATAATCCAGAATAAAACCCCTGTTTCTGCTTGCAAAATCTGCAGACACAGGAGAGATTCATAAAGAACTTTCTCCAAACAATTATTGGTTGTGAACATCTCATTTTACAGTTATTAAAATCAGACTAGACTGAGACCTGAAGAACCACATTCCCCCAGTAAATCCCTAATTCCTCAATTTCTTGACCTCTTCACCTCCAATGACCTCTTCCAATTTAATTCGGCCACTCATTCTCAAGGCTCAATGTGGACCTTGTCATCCCCTAGACCTATTCCATCTCTGAAAAAACTCAATTTCAACATCAACCAGTCTCTGACTACAGCATCCTCCTCTTACAGCTCTCTCACTTAACGACTGCTGCTGTTCTTTAGGACCTCCGTTCTCACAATTCCTGTACTTCATCCCTATCTCTCAGCAGCCGTTTGTCTTCACATCCTGTCCTTCCCAGTTTAGACTTCACTGTCCATCCTTTTAACTGCTCTTGTGTCAACATCCTCAACTTCCTCATCCTGTTCTTCTTCCTTGGCATTTTCCCAGTAAAACCTCAGTTTTGAATAATACTAAGTACTAGCTTTTCTTTCAGATACACCTGCACTGCTGATCACTGCTAGTGAAAATGGTACAATGCTGCAGACTGGTTTCAATATAAACTCATGGCCTCCAATATCAACCAGATTTTCAACATAGCATTTTTTAGCTCCATCACTTTTCTTAAGTCTGATTCAATCTGGCCCACATGCACAACAAACTGATATCATTTTCTCTACATACACACACACACAAAGTCACTAGACAAAAATTCTCTCAACTTCTCAATATCAAACCTGCAAAAATAGCTGTAATGTCATCTGTCTTTTTCTTCTGCTCAAATGAAGGAAATGTCTCTGCCTCACATAAGGCTAAAGTTAATTCTCCTGTTTGTGCTTTGGAGTGTGTCAGAGCCAGCTAATTGTCCTCCAACATCCACTTTTCTTTTCTTCTGAATTAACATAACTACACAATTGCAGCTGGGCATGTGGTCATCCAGAATCAAGACTATAATTTCCATCTAGACTTTCAGTTAAGTGTGGCCATGGAATGAAAGCAGAAATTTATATAACTTCTGGGAAGCATCCTTAAAAGTAGTGGATGCAACCTTCTGCCTCTTTCCATGTTGCTGTATGAAACTTAGATGTGAAGTCTAGAGCGCTAATATTCAATAAAAATATAATGCAAACCACAAAGGCAAGCCATGTAAGTAATTTTAAATTTTCTATTAGTCACATTGAAAAAGTAAAAAGAAACAGGTGAAATTACTTTTAATAACTAATACATTTCATTTCATCCAGAATGTCCAAATTAGTATAACTTCAACATGTAATTAATGTAAAAATTATGTAGATTTGTTACATTTTGTTGTATTAGGTATTCAAATTTCAATGTGCATTATACACTTATAGCACACCTCCATTTGGACTAGCCACATTTCAAGTGCTCAAGAGTACCACTTGGCCAGTAGCTAACATATTGGCTACCACAGGGCTAGCTAGAGTTCCACCTTGAGGCTTTTAGCCATGCACAATGAAACAACAATATGGAAGAAAATCAGGTTACTTAAAAGTGGTGCCACATAAGTACATACTATTTACCCAGACTTCTACATGACAGAAAAATAAATTTTCATCTTCTTTAGGACAAAGTTACCTGAGTTTTCTTTCATTTGCAGTTGAATCTCATTCCCTTCTGCTTCACCAGAAATGTATTTCCTTTCTCTGCTATACATGTTACTGCTACCATTAATTTGATCTTGCAGAGTAAAGTAAAAGCAACCTAACCCAGGGAAGGTAATATAGCATAGTAGTTAAGAGCACAGACTCCAGTGTCAGGCTACCATCAGTTTGATTTCAGCTATATACTTAGTAGCTGGTGACTTTGGGAAAGATACTTAATCTCTATGCCTCAGTTTCCTCATTTGTCAAATGTAGACAATAATAGCACTATTTCATAGGATTCTTATGGCATTAGGAAAAGTTAACATATACAAAATACTGAGAACAGTGCCTGGTTCTCTAAGCTAGTTAGATAAATCTTCATCTACATACCCTCCTTATGACACTTAACTATTCAAGGTTTTTTAAATCTTAAAAAACAGTAATAATAACAAATCTCTCAACTGTTTCTCAGCTAATCCTTTATGGCCAAATTAAGAGTCATCTATATCTACATCTCTATTTACTCATCTACCACGGATGGTTCAGTTCACAGTCTGGCTTTAATTTTTACCCCTCCACTATAACTAGTCTCCCTGAAATATCCACTGACTTTTATTGCTAAATCCAATGGATTTCTATTACTTCATCTCTATTGCATTAGAGAATTAACCATTCCTAACTTTGAAATACTCTCTTTTATTGGCTCGCTGAGTTCTGGCTAACTTTTCTCAGTCACTTCTGTGGGCTCCTCCTTTTTCAGCATCATCTACCTCCATTTTCATCTTGAATTTTCTTTTGTTCTCTTTCTCTGTGTGCTCCTTAGATTGTCTCATCATTTCCAAGGTGTTTACAATATCTCAAGCTCATATAACATTCCCGTGCTTTACATCTATATTGATATTTCCACTTAGATGTTCCACAGGAAGAGTATTAGTTTAACTTCCAAACCTACTCCTCTTACTGACATTCCTATCTCAGTCAATGGCCTGAATACCTGCTAACTGCCCAAGCCGAGAGTATGGGCATTATCCTAGACTCCCTTTTCTCCCTCAGCCCTAGCAAGCTATCAACTACCAGGTCCTCCCAATTCTGTTCCTGGAATAAATCTTTATACTCATTTTCCGATATTCCCACTGCCATCACCCATTAAAGCCAACATGAACTACCATTTGAATTAATAGCCTCCTGTATTATCTCCAGTGGCCAATCTTGATTTTCTTTGATCTACTCTTTGCACTAGATTTCACAATCATGATTATTGACTCTCTTGCTTAAAAACGTCTTCCCTTGTTATATCAGAAAGAAGTCCACATTTCTTAAAATATTTTGCAAAACCTGTGTCATCTGGTATCTGCTTGCTTTTCTAATTCCATCCTTCATTCCCAGTCTCCTCGTAGACGATGCTTTAGATTCACTGAAGTTATATACCAGCTCTTGGAACGTACCATGTCTCTCATCCTGTAGCCTCTAGTGGGCGCTGTTGTTTGCCACCCCAGGATGTATTCTCTTCTATTGAGTAGCAGCTTGATTTCTGGATGCTGTTGACCCCAGCTCCAGAAGAATACTTTGAATGCCCAAATCATTTATTGTGACTCCATCTCCAATGTCCAAGTATTGGTTCGGGAATACGCACATAAACTAAGTTGGTCAATCCAAATGAATCCTGTGCTTTTTGATTGACAGTTTGGAAAAAAATATTTTCTATTTTTGGGTGTGTAAATGCAATGTCTAAAACTGACAGTTGTTTTGCCACCACAAGAAAATCCACCCTCAGAACAAACTCAAAGCAGAGACAAAAAAAAGAAGGAAATTAAATTAGAACTCTAATAAATTTACATCTGAAACCCTCGACTTTTTAGTAACATGAACTAATAAACTCATGATTATTCGCTTGTCCAAGTTGGGTTACCTGCCACGTCTCCCATTTCTTCACCTAGTTGACTCCTATTCGTTCTACTCTGGCCTCTATGTGGACACCACCAGCATAAATCTTTCTTGAAGCAGTGTTGGTATCCCTTCTTTATACTTTCACAGCACCTTGAAACATCTTTATCATCATGCTCATCTCAATGACTAATAACTGCCTGTTTGTTCCTGTCTCTCATGAGATTAAAAACTCTGTGAGTCTCAACACCATACCTTAATGCTCATTGTTGTTTTTCTAGCATTTAACACACCTCCCAGGACATAGTAAATGCTTCATAAATATGTCAAATTAAATATAGTTAATAATTGTGGAGTACTTTCCATGTCAGAAACTGTGCTAATAATTTCACATATTTTATCTTAATTCCTGGTTGAAACAATTCTATGACACATGTACATTTATTGTTAACTATTTTATAGGTTTAGATACTGAGGATTAGAGAGTTTAAACAACTTCTCCATGTTCACATATCAATATTAGAGCTGGAATATGAAGCTAGGTAGTCTGTCTC
Source organism: Pongo abelii (assembly GCF_028885655.2). Taxonomy (NCBI): domain Eukaryota; kingdom Metazoa; phylum Chordata; class Mammalia; order Primates; family Hominidae; genus Pongo; species Pongo abelii. The sequence goes on along the minus strand of NC_071996.2, from coordinate 66,396,219 downwards.
TAATGTATAGTCTTAGCCACTACATTCTATTGTCTTTATAAGAAAAAAGTAATATATAAGAATCATATTTAGAACTCTTCAGTATTTTTCCAGTACTTTACTGTTGAGAAGCATTTTTTAATTCTCTTTCCAAAGTTCTCTTTGCAGGATCAGAACGATGGAGCAAAATGATAAAAGTTTCACTTTAATAAGGAATGAAGAAAAAAAACAAAAACTGTGATCAGATTCTGTACTTTCAGTGAAACATTCCACTTAGTATGTCATGGGGTTAAGTTTAGACTTAGTGCTCCCAATCCTCTATTTTAATGTAGTTTCTTCATATTTCTTCACCCAAAGATAATTTATAACTAACTCCAATTAAGTTGGCGTTTTGAGAAGGGAATTTTTTACAACTGTGAAATTTCAGAACATTGAGCTGGTGCTTCCAGCCACAAAGCTGGGAATACAGGATGGACAGCATTACGGCTGCATAACATTCCTGACATAACTCAATGTTTATTTGTAGAAACTAATGCCCCAGAATATTCTCTTGGGTCCTGAAATCTCCCCTTTGCTCTTTTCCCTTGGTAGTTGATTCTTACTGTCCACTATCCAACCATAATGATGTAAAGTGAAATCTATTTTGCTTGTGGGGAAAAAAAAGAATGATTGACAACTTCACTCAGTTTTTTTAGTTAACATATTAACACTTGTTTCGGAGTAATGTATTTGAGTACTCACAGCACATTTTGAAGAAACAATACGTGAAGCAAGCTCTCTGTCTATTTAATAAATGTCTCTAACTCAAATAATCTGGATTTTTTTTTTTTTTTTTTTTGAGATGGAGTCTTGCTCTGTCACCAGGCTGGAGTGCAGTGGCACGATCTCCGCTCACTGCAACCTCTGCTACCCAGGTTCAAGCCATTCCCGTCTCAGCCTCCTGAGTAGTTAGGACTACAGGTGCGTGCCACCATGCTTGGCTAATTTTTTTGTATTTTAGTAGAGACGTGGTTTCACCATGTTTGCCAGGATGGTCTCGATCTCTTGACCTCGTGATCCACCTGCCTCAGCCTCTCAAAGTGCTGGATTATAGGCGTAAGCCACCGCGCCTGGCCAATACCCTGGAATTTTTAGGTCACCATTTGAATGATTATTTTTGGTTTAGCAAACATTTTTAGCTGATTTAGTTTCTAAAATGCTTAAAATTAACTTTTGGCTTACTACATAAGTAATACTTGTTCTCTGTAGAAAAATTAGAAAAGCATGCATATAAAAAGAATATATAAATAATCCATGATCCCAACACTCAGAAATAATCACTTCAATTATATTGTAGATGTTCTCCCAGACTGATTTTGTGCATAAACACACCCACACACAGTTATTAAACAAATATGGGATTTTAGTCTATATCCTGTTTGATAAACTGCTTACTTTATTCAGCAATATTTGGTATACGACCAGTTTGGAATATAATGATGAAATTTACTAGACCAACCATGGTAAACAGAACTAAGACCTAGCTGACTTTATCTTTGCTTTAGTAGAGGATCCACAAAAGTATGATACATCATATTTGTTTCATTCTGATTTAGAGGGAATCGTGACTCTTTTAAACTTGACAAACTTACTCAAGCTCCATAGATAAAAGTGAGATATGTTGGATAACATTCAAGAAAGTTTATAGTTCTTGAAAGCAAACTGTATAATTGAAGAAATAACTGAAGTTTGAGAACCTATGTTATCTTGATTGCTAATTACATCGATCAATTGTACCAGAATCATTCAATAAGCCATGTAACTCCACATAGACTCTAACTATAAACCTCGAAGAAACATAGAAAAATTGGAGACAGAGGGATCAATCACAGCATATGAGACAAGTGACCCAACTATTCACCTTTCATTCACACAATTCGCATGGTGAAGACACAGACCTACTATGTCCTGTTTAAACAAATTTTCTTTATTATAGGCAATGATTCATATCATCTTTCAAAGGATTTAAAAATAGTCAGTGTGTGAAGGGCATTTGGAGATTTAAGCTTTCCCTGCTGCATGGTTCACTGCTAATATATCTGGGATATATCTATATTGGCACAAACATAACCAGTGAAATAATGTTTCAAAGATGACATTTTTAATGTGGAACAAAAAAGTGTGACCTAATGTTAATTACAGATGTCAATTATATTTGTGTTGTTTAGGGAACATTATGTCATTGGCAGTGTATTAAAAGATAGGCAGCCATAATTTGAAATCATTTTGGCAAGTTACTGTCTGTAATGGAAAGGAACAGTGGCTGCCATCGACTAATCTCCCAAAGATACCAGAAAGCTTAATGGTCCTGAAAATAAATTAGAAATCATTCGAAAAAATAAGAACCTTTGAAAAAATATGACTAAGTTGTGATGACTTTGGCTAAGAAAAAAGAGGATTTTATGATCTTATTGTTATTTTCAAGCTTAAAGAGGGTGATCATAAGGAAGATGGTGACCAGCTGTTCTTCAGGGTACAGCAGGAAATGGCTTAACTTGCAAGACAAATTTAAGTTGACATAATGTAAGAACTACTTGACAGCGTTGAATTCTAATCACTTAAAATAGGCTCCTAAGGACAGCTGAGGGAAATGTCGTCTTTGAAAATCTTTAACGTTATGATTATGATAAGCATTACAATTGGCTGCTGGGGTTTCAGTAGGTTCCTATCTAGAAAGAGAGCTGGTTTGAGGCAGGATTACTAAATGAGCCCAAAACTCTTCCTGCTCTACCTTTTGGTATCGTCCCATACAGCCACTCCAGAGGGATTCCAACCAAATGACTGGTTAATTTCTTAATTCATTCAACAGAATTGAGTATCTACACCTTGCTCCAGTATATGCATTGATTGCATTGATTTATTTGCCCAAAATATATAGATGTGACACTTTTCATTGGATCCTGCATTTATGGGAGTCTTTCTTATTAACTGGTATTTCTTTTTCTGTGCTTTCAAATAATAGGTCTTATGTATATAACACAGGTATCACAGCATAAGGTGTCCAGGGCTAGGAAGATATTAAGAATACAAAATGTATTTCTTATAACACTGTGGGGAAATAGGTGGTGTTCACACCACCTAGGATTTCAAGATATCCAGAAAAGAAAGAGACAATCATTCTGGTAAATATTCATCTCTTATAACTTAAAAGTTTTTATTTGTTTCTAGATTTATTACAGGAAATCACCGCGTAACATAGGTTTAAAAGAAATCCCATGTAACATAAAAGCTATTCTAATGATGATGTCTAACTACTAAGATAAGAGACTCATCTGAAACAGCTTAGAGAGCCATTGAATTCAGTGGGAGATGTATGTGAGCATCTCAGAAGAAAATATAGGCATTGGGTTCTTAAATATGATAAAAGAGAATAGTTAAGAGACTGGTAGTTATTGACAGTCTCAAAAAATAAAGCAATTAAAGGAATGAATTTCAACAGTAAGAAATGAAACACACTGGGTGATTTTTTTAAAAAAACATGAGAGCTCTTAAAAAGGGAAAAGAAATTATACAAATGCAATTAATTCTATTTGAAAGGCAGTCTATATCACTCAGTATTTCAATATTCCTTCTGAAAGCGGTGAGGCGCTCAGATTCTGTTTCTTTGTATCAGGAAGTCAATTCTTTCAGGCCTATTCAGCCTCATCAAACTGGGTCTCCCACTGAGAAGCATCATTAGATGGCAGCTCTCCCAATCTTCCACCTGAGAAAGGGCCACTGAATTCACAGATTTTTATCCCCCACTGCACTCTCTCATATCCCACTGATTTCAAAGGGAGCTGTGTATATCGAAGACAAATGCAAGGAGGCAGAAAGGGATGTTTGGATCCTTATATTCCTAAAAGCAAACACAGTTGTATAAGGAGGATCAATATTTTTCTACATAAGTTAATCAGGTGAATTGTACATAGCACAGGTATTTATCAAGAAAGGATGCTTTAATTGATTAATTTCATTCTTTTATTTATAAATTTATCTATAGGCAGAGATACCTACATCCTTTTAAAAAAATTATACTGTTCATGTTAGTACAATATAGGAGATTTTCCTTGTGTGCTAAGGTTTGGGTTCCATGACCAATACCTGTAAGTTATACTTAAATATGTCACAGCTAAATTCTTATATTATCATATCACATTGTATCCATTTTATATAAACTGCTTCACCTTACGCAACAGGTGTAATCGTGAAAGTTTTGGTAACAATTTAATTTTTAAAAATAAAAAAAATCTGTCCCGAGTGACCTAAATGAGCAGGGTATTTCAAGGAAATTTAGGTTGAATCTTTCTTAAAACAATCGTCTGGAAAAAAATCACAAAACTTTCCTTCTATATATATGTTTACTGTATTTTCTTAAAGGAGTACAAACAATTTCTTAAAGGAGTACAAACAAACAAAGGAGTGCAATTTTATGCACATATTTCTACGGCTATAGTCAGACATTGACTTAATAGGTATCTGACCTTACTTATTTTCCATTCTCTTAGTGTCGATGTTCCACATTTGGGTCATTTTGTGTAAGATATCTATCAATATGGTTTTTTTTTTTCAACTTTTACTTTAGAATCAGTAGTACATATGCAGATACAAAGTTATCTATCCATATATTCTAATGGATGTTTTTACTTTTATTTGCTTTGGTAATTCTTTTAATGGACAGTACATACAATATACTTGGCATTTGTTTTTAAATAAAATATACTGAATAAAACATTGTTAAGCTCTATTTAGGTAAGGATTAAAATTAGTAAAATTCATTTCCCCCTATCATTATTACTAATTGAAGAAGAAAAAATATATTTTGTTTCTTTTCAAATATTTCTAACATTTCCGTAAAAAGTAAGCACTTTTGCCATTTATCCAGTATCAAATGTCTCGACATTATAATGTATAGCTTTTCAATAAAATGCACATCAATTTTTTTACATTTACCTACACAAATAATAATGAATGCATTCTTATAAACCATTCAAACAGTATAGAATTTCCAGTCTCTTTGCTTGCTGTTCCTCCAATCTGCAATACTCTCTTACTTCATTTCAATCTCAGCTTGAATGTCACTTCCTCTGAAATCCCTTTGTTGTCCAGTACTTGCCATTATATATCTACTTGTTTATTATCTGTCACCAATGAGACACTCTGTAAAGGTGGGGTGAGGGGTATGATGTACTTTTATTCACTGTCTCCTAATTCCAAGAACAGTGCCTAGCATATATTAGACATATAGCTTTAATTCAATGGGTAAATGAATGGCAGACCCCAAAACAAGTGCCTTTCAAAGAGGTTTTAGGAAGTATTACTAACATAGAAATGCACAAACTTCATGAGTTTGAAATTAAGCAGCTAATCTTATGTAACTCTTTTGATGTGACATCATACATTTTAAAGGCATAAAAAGCACAGATTACACACAATAGAAATTCAGATAGATCTTATACCACCTGTGTGCTGTTACATGGCTCCCAGTTCAGCACAATAACCAAAAAGCCACTTGATATCAGTATCTCCAAATCAACAAATGCCAGCTTCTGAAGCCTCAAATGCAAAACATAAATTCTGAGGCAAGGGTAAATCATATGTTATGCTGATTCAGATCATTATCTTTAATTGTTTCAGGTTTATAGTTGTCATTGGATCATTGATGTCAATGAATCCTTTCCACAATTAAAATGATTACTCTACCTCATCCAAGGATCCCTGTGAATCTTCATGAATTTAAAATTTGAAACAGGATGAGGAGTATTCAGATAAGTGACAAAAATTATTTTTAAGTGAAAACATACAACTGGCTAACTCTCGTAATATCTTGTTGGAACAAATAATCTTTATGGTAAAAATTTTTCTGATCATTAGAATTCCCAACTGAAAAATAGCTTTTCCAGAGTGAGAGTCAGTTTCTCATTTCCAAATTATGTAATCTTAAGTGAAGCATTGTCTATTATAGAAGCAATTCTTGAATTAGATCAAAGAATGACTATTTTATTATAAACTGATATCCTGGGGTACACTAATTATTTGGGACATTAATATTACACAAAATATGTAAATTTGTTATTAAATAATTTGGGGAAACATTTTTGAAAATCAAGTATTGTTGCCTCAGAGCCACTAATATGTAAATATGCATTGTGTTGCTCCTAAATGAGAACATGTTATGCATAAAGAGGTTCCTTATTGATTTACCATGGAATTCTGTTTTCAGAGAGCATCTATTGACAGTAGTGTTCCAACTAGTACTATCTGTTGGATAATACTAAAGTTGATGAACTTTAGACACTTTCCAAAATTCTGATTTTAGATGTTTAACAAAGTCAACTCCTTACAGCCCAGACAGCAGAGAGCATCTAAGCAACTATCTCTGAACTACACAACCCATTTCAAAAAAAAGAGGTTTTAAATTTTATCTCTGCCTAATATTTTATTCAAAACCAAAAATGGTTTGAGAGCTTAAAATAAACACCAAATATCTGTAGATATTGTATTTCAAAATCATTCCACAAAATTGTGTTTGGGAGGCTGAGGCAGGGGAATTGCTTGATCCTGGGGAGGCAGAGGTTGCAGTGAGCCGAGATCGTGTCACTGCCCTCCAGCCTGGGCCCCAAGAAGGAAACTCCATCTCAAAAAAAAAATGATTTGAAAAATTATATTAATTTCTCATGGTACTGTGGGTTTACTTTTATGTTATTTTCCTGCAAAAAGGACATATGGTTAGGCTATTGTGTCCAATGCTGAATAATTTGTATTAAAATAGCTACTTTATAATCTAAATCCAGTATACATTTATTTATGTATCTTATATTAAACGAATTATGGTCACTTGATTCCTTCATAACCTTAAACTTAATGACAAAAAATCTTGATTACAATAGGTATATTGGTCAGTAAAAGTATTGTATATCTCACTTATTTTAATAATAAATTTATTGTTGAAAACTTCCTTTATGTTAAAATTTTAAGAAACTAACACAGAGATATCTCAGGCAATGTTTCTTTGCATAGGTTACAAATGAAATATGTAAACGTATTAAAAACTGTAAAATGAATAATATTTCAAATAAAAGTTATTTTTAATGTCAAACTGTTAATTAAAGTAGAAAAACCGAGAAACAATGCTCTGAGAGAGAGCATGAAAAAATAAAGTAACAGTATTAGACAGCACATGCTGTTATGTGTTTTGATGGCACAAGACCTTACCACAATCCAATCCTGAGAAAATGCTCAATAAGATGCAACCTAATTCATTTGATGAAAGGCAAAGTCCAAAAAAAAAAAAAAAAGAGTGGTAAATGGCAAATGTACTTTTTGAAGTACCTGGGAATAAATACAGAAAGTGCAATCATGTCATCATTACTTTGTAAAAGTATGTATAGTGGAAATAATAGATACAATGATGATAACTAATGAACTAAGGATAATGACAAGGAGTAAATTAAAATGCAGAAGCCAACTAAGCAGAGGGTAAAGGTTTTAAGGACCAAAAGTCTACATAAAAACAATGAAAAAATAAATGGGTAAAATATCCAGTATAAACAAGCTTCCTTTTCCCTAATATTAGCCCCTGGTTTGCAAGGTGGTATTTACACTTGGTTGTGAGGCCACATCATAGCCCCAGCAACATAAAGTTTAGCAATTATACGAATTTCAATATACTCAGCACTCAACATAAGTAACAAGGGCCACCTCCAAATCACCAATTTCATTCAACACTTTCAAATAAACAATGTGTGGTTTGACAATATATGGGTTTGCCCTTCCTTTTGCTTTAATAAAGTGGTCAACAAAGTGCTATTAGTGCAATTTACAGTCTCCAAGTCAGTGTGAATGATTAGAAAGTAGGTTAGAGGTATTTTTAAAATATAGTTTTTTCTTCACTCCAACCAAACAAAAAAGTTAGAGCCTTAATTGAAATGGTTACCTATATACAATATTAATGCATATATGGTTAAGGATTTTGTCAGCATTTCTATTCAACTAACCTTGTTTCAAAGAATAAACAAGAAATAAACAGCATTTCTATTCAACTAACCTGCTTTCAAAAACTAATGACAAATTAAATAAGATATTCCAATAATGTGTTTCAAATAGTCAAAAATGTTCTCCCTTTCAAGAATATTAGGCAGAGAAAATTCAAAGATGCACTTAAAAATAGAGCAAAACAAAGATATGCTAATATTACTAATACTTTAAGAAAATTTTTCACTGAAAATTTTCCTACTTAGATTAGGTATACGTTGGAAAATGTATGATGATCAGAACTTCTTTGCCATGATATGTCAGTGCTATCCACATATCTCTACAGAATTAGGAACAGGAAGAGTGCAGGAAATTTATGTGGCATAAATTTACACCTAAAACCATGTGGAGCTGTACTGTCTCAGTCAACCTGGGTTTTCCTCATTTAGTGGTTCTCTGCTTTAACCCTGGATTGAGTCTGATATAGTTATGATTTATGGTTGGTGGGAGGGGTTAGGACTAAGCTGAAAAGGTGACGGGAATAAAAAGAAGATTGTCTGATTCCCTTTCTCTGACAATAGCCATCAGCAAAGCTAACTAGAACCTGAATTAGCTTGAGATGTTAGTAAAACACTAGTGACAGCAAAGAGCTTTACATTTTCTCTTTAAAAAGTTTAAACTATTCTAAAATGGACTAGGTTCAATATCTGGCCCAAATAATATCCCCAAAATGGTCTAGATCTAACTTGTTTTCCTTCTCTTTTTGCATTTTCTTTAGATTCAGCCCAGCGTCAGAAATCCAGGCTCCTTTGCCCATCTAATAAGAAAGAATGAAACTTGAAAGCCACTCTCAGAAATGGACGTGTAAGGAGACATACACAGGTAACATTGATACAATTCAGCTTTAGTGTTTTGAATACTATCATTAATCAGAGTGGTTCTTTTCTGACATTGATTCCAACCATCTCCCCAACAGTAAAAGAAGCCATTAATGAAAGTCTGCTTATCATTAGCCCTTTTACACTAGATTATTTCTACATCAAAGTAATTCTTTCAAGTTAAAGGTGATAGCAAAAGAAGTCAAACCTGAACCATACTGATACTATAGATATAACTACCAATTTACAGTAAATCAAACAATAGAAAAACATGTTGCATTACATTGCAGGTATGCAGTCAGACAAATACAGAATGCATCTATAAGACACAAATATTGAAAGAAAAAAATAAAGAGGGAAAGGAAATGACTCTGGATGAAAACAAATAGAAGAAATAAACCAAATGCAACATTTTTTAACTTTTATTTTAAGTTCAGTGGTACATGTGCAGGTTTGTTACATAGGTAAACTTGTGTTAAGGGGGTTTGTTGTACAGATTATTTCATCACCTAGGTATTAAGCCTAGTACCCATTATTTATTTTTCCTAATCATCTCTCTCCTCCCACCCTCCATCCTCCATAAGGCCCCCATGTGTGTTACCCTCTATGTGTTTATGTGTTCCCATGATTTAGCTCCTACTTATAAGTGAGAACATACCGTATTTGGTTTTCTATTCCTGTGTTAATTTGCTAAGAATAATGGCCTTCAGCTCCATCCATGTCCCCACAAAGGACATAATCTCATTCTTTTTTAATGGCTGCATAGTGTCCCATGGTGTGTATGTGGTGCATTTTCTTTATCCAGTCTATTGTTGATGGGCATTTAGGTAGATTCCATGTATTTGCTATTGTGAATAGTACGGCAATGAACAGATGCATGCATTTGTCTTTATAATAGAATGATCTCTATTTCTTTGGGTATATACCCAGTAATGGGATTGCTGGGTTGAATGGTATTTCTGTCTAAGACTTTGAGGAATTGTCACACTGTCTTTCACAATGGTTGGACTAGTTTACACTCCCAACAGTAAACGTGTTTCATTTTCTCCATGACCTTTCCAGTATCTGTTGTTGTTGTTTTTAACTTTTTAGTAATAGCCATTCTGACTAGTGTGAGATGTTATCTCATTTGGTTTTGATTTGCATTTCTCTTATGATCAGTGATATGATTTGGCTGTGTCCCCACTCACATCTCATCTTGAATTATAGTTCCCATAATCCCCACATGTCCTGGGAGGGACCTGGTGAGAGGCAATTGTATCATGGGGAGTTTACCTCCATGCTTCTCATGACAGTAGTGAGTTCTCATGAGATCTGATGGTTTTATAAGAGGCTTTTCCCTCTTTTGCTCAGCACTTCTCCTTACTGCTGCCATGTGAAGAAGGACGTGTTGTTTCCCCTTCTACCAGGATTATAAGTCTCCTGAGGCCTTCCAAGCCCTGCAGAACTGTGAGTCAATTAAAGCTCTTTCCTTTATAAATTACCCAGTCTTGCATATGTCCTTATAGCAGCATGAGAATGGACTAATACAATCAGTTATATTGAGCTTTTTTTTCATCTGATTGTTGGCTGCATGTATGTCTTCTTTTGAAAAGTGCCTATTCATGTCCTTTGCTTACTCTTTTTATAGGGTTGTTTGTTTTCTTCTTGTAAATGTAAGTTCCTCATAAATTCTGGATATTAGATCTTTGTCAGATGCATAGTTTGCAAAACTTTTTTCCCATTCTGTAGGTTGTCTGTTCACTCTGTTGATAGTTTATTTTGCTGTGCAGAAGCTCTTTAGTTTAATTAGATCCCATTTGTCAATTTCTGCTTTTGTTGCAATTGCTTTCAGTGTCTTTCTTATGAAATCTTTGCCTGTGCCTATGTCCTGAATGGTATTGCCTAGGTTATCTTCCATGGTTTTTATAGTTTTAGGTTTTAAATTTAAGTACTTAATCCATCCCAAGTTAATTTTTATATATCGTGTAAGGAAGGGGTCCAATTTCAGTCTTCTGCATATGGCTAGCCAGTTAGCCCTGCACCATTTATTGAATAGGGAATCTTTTCCCATTGCTTGTTTTTGTCAGCTTTGTCAAATATCAAATAATAGTAGGTGTGTGGTCTCATTTCTGGGTTCTCTATTCTGTTCCATTTGTCTATGTGTCTGTTTTTGTACCAGTACCATGCTGTTTTGGTTACTGTAGCCCTGTAGTATAGTTTGAAGTTGGCTAGTGTGATGCCTCCAGGTTTGCTGTTTTTGCTTAGGATTGTGTTGGCTATTCAGGCTCTTTTTTGGTTTCATACAAATTTTGAAATAGTTTTTTCTAGTTCTGTGAAGAATGCCAACCGTAGTTTAATAGGAATAGCATTCAATCTATAAATTGCTTTGGGTGGTATGGCCATTTTAACAATATTGATTCTTCCTATCAACGAGCATGAAATGTTTTTCTATATGATTGTGTCATCTCTGATTTCTTTGAGCAGTCATTTGTAGTTCTCCTTCTAGAGATTTTTCACCTTCCTAGTTACCTGCACTCCTACGCATTTTATTCTTTTTCTGTCGGTTAGGAATGGGAATTTCTTCCTGATTTGGCTGTCAGCTTAACTCTGGGTGTACAGGAATGCTAGTAATTTTTGCACATTGATTTTGTTTCCTGAGACTTTGCTGAAGTTGTTTATCAGCTTAGGAAGCTTTGGGGCTGAGACGGTGGGATTTTCTAGATATAGGATCATGTCATCTGCAAACAAGGATAGCTTGACTCTCTCCTAAACAAATGTAAAACAAATTAAAAAACAATTAAAACAAACTTAAGAATTAAGAAATAATTAAAACAAATTTAAGAAATAAATAAGCCAAATGCAATTTTTTATCATGATTCAAACAAGTCAGTCAAAAAACCTACTCATAGCATTTAGAGAAAATTAAATACTGATTGTATATTAGATGACATTAATAATGTAAGATTTTTAGAGTGTGAAGATGCTACTGTGATTATTTTTGAAGCCCTAATTTCTGAGTGATATATACTGAAGCTTAGATTTTAGATTTCAAAATGCAGTCTGAGATTTGCTTGAAGACAACTTATTGGTATATATAGGTGAAATAAGATTAGTTACTGATATTAATTATGAATAAAATGTATTCATTATACTCATTTCTTTAGGTTTGTTCAAAATTTTCCACAACAAAAACTTTTAACGAATAAATAATGGTGGTGATGGCAAGAGAGTGTGTTTGTGTGTGTTTGAGTCTTTATATTTTTTTGAGATGAATAATCATCAGCTAAGTTGAGAATTTCTCTTTCTCTGCTGTAAGTAACTAATTTCTACAACAGGCTTCCCTATTAAAATATTATTTTACTTTGTCAAAGATCTGCATTATAGAGACAAATGTTAAAGAACCAATGCTGAGTGTTGGCTCATAGAGATGAAGAAAAGAGAAGGGAGGATTACTAAAGTATATAATTTCAGTGTAGTTTATACAAGGTAAGTTTATGTTAAAAATGGGACTCTTTAATAAACATTTAGCAAATATCACATTGAAATGTAAATGACTGAAAAATCTTCCCCTGAGATTAGAAACAAATATAGGGACCTATTATTATCATTTCAGTTCAGCATTGTATTAGAAATCCTGACTAATACAATAAGGCAAGAAAAACAATTTTAATGTAAAAATTAGAAAGGGAAAAATAAAGTGTTTATTAACTACATATGACACTCATGTTAATGGGGAAAATGCAGAAAGAACTTATTAGTACTCCCAAGTTAATTTATCAATGCCATTGCGTAAAAACTCAATATACAAAATCAACTGTATTTATACATACTAGCAACAAGTAATTAAAAATAAAATGTATAAAATGATACTATGTATAATAGCATTCAAAACATAAAAATTCTAGGAATAAATTTCTTAAAAGGCATATACAAATGCTACATTGAAACATAGAAAACGTTATTGAGTACAATTGAAGGTTAAAAGATAATAATAGAAAATACCATCTTCATGAATTGGACTGCTACTAGATTCAGTTTTGTAAAAATGTCAGTTTTCCCTAATTGATCTATTTATTTAATATAATTCCAATCAAAATCTCAAAAGGCTTTTGTTTTCATAAAAAGTCAATTCAAAAATATATATGAAAATGCCAAGAATATTCAAGACAAACTAGAAGAAGGAGTACAATGTTAGGGGATATTCACTACCAGTTATAAAGATACATTGCAAGCTAGAGTAATTAAAACAGTTAGTATTGCTGAAAAAGATAGACCAAAAAAATCAATAAAACAAAACAGAAAGTATAGAAACAGATCTGCCTATATGGCGAATTGATTTACATAAGTAGCATTGATTACAAAAGTAGCATGGCAGTGCAGGGCGTAAAAGGTTATATTTTTTAGGAAATGATGATGGATCAATTAGATGTGCATATATGGAAAAAAGTGAGTCTTCACCTACTTCATACTGAAGCATTCCAACTATTTTATAGATCTAATGTGAAAGATTTAAAAAAAATCTCCTTAGATGGAAGAATGTAAACAGGACAGCAAATGCATGAACCATAAATTAAAAATTGTTAAATCTGATTATATTACAATTAAAGGTTTATTTTTAATCAATAGGAAAAATTAAAAGAGTAAAAAGGCAAATCCAAGAGTAGGAAAATACATCAGATTGAGAAAGAAAGAGAGAGAGACACAGTGGTAAGGAGAGAGAGAGATATAGACATAAATGTATCTCACAATGCGTTTGTATCCAGAATACATAAAGAACATCTATAAGTCAATAAGAAAGTAGAAACCCAGTTAAAAATGGAAAACCTTGCTGATTAGGCACTGCTCAAAAGAGAAAAACTAAAATGCTACCAAACATGACAATGTGCTTCACCTCATTAGTCAATTACAACTAAAATGGATTACTACCACACACCCCAGAATAACCCTAACATGACGGGTTAATAAAGATGCAAAGCAAGTAGAATTCTCATACTTTTCTTCTGGAAGTATAAATTGACACAACACTTTTGGACAGCAGTTTAGAAATGTCTACTAGTGCTGAACATATGCATCACCTATGGTCAAGTAATTTCTCTCTATGGATATATGCACCAACATGTATGTCAAGAACGTTCATGGCGGCACTATTCATAATAGAAGCAAAAGGGCAACAACCCAAAGATACAGCAGTAGAATGGATAAATAAATTACAGTATGTTCAAACAATGGGACACCATATAACAACAAAAATGATTGAATCTCACAAATTCAATGTCAAATAAAAAGAGCAAGCACACTAAAAGTACATACAGTATGCTTTATCTACAGTATATAAATTTCAAAATCAGGCATAAATGATGTATGGTACTAGAAGCCAGGATAGTACTGACACTGAAGGGTGGTAGCGACTGGTGCCCCTGGACACAGGGAGTGATTTTTTTCTTGATGTGAGTCTTGATTGTATAGATGCAGTTACCTTATTCAGAAAAAACTCATCCAGCAATATATTTATTACTTATGTGCATTTCTATATATATATTATAGTTGAATTAAAAGTTGAATTTTAAAAATGGAAACAATATTTTTGCAAAGAGTCACTACATGACACCTTGTAGGAAGCAGTCACTATCATGTTTTCATATATTAACCTGGAATATTTGAGGTAAAACAAAAGAGCTGTGTAATTGGAGAAATCCTGGATCATTTGAGTTACAAATCTCTACAGCTAGTTCCACAAAATACTTGGAAATTTAGTAACCCTCTATAATTTCACTGAAAGGATGTATAGAAGTACTGTTAGAAGTGACTGATAGCTGTCACTTATCTATATGACTCACTTACTATGAGTCACCTATGAGATATATATGTTTTTGTTCGTTCGTTCGTTTTTGAGACAGAGTCTTGTTCTGTTGCCCAGGCTGTAGTGCAGTGATAGGATCTTGGCTTACTGCAACCTCTGCCTCCCAGGTTCAAGTGATTCTCGTGCCTTAGGCTCACAAGTAGCTGGGATTACAGACGTGTACCAGCACACCCAGATAATTTTTGTATTTTTAGTAGAGAGGGGTTTCTCCATGTTGGCCAAGCTGGTCTCAAACTTCTGACCTCAGGTGATCCACCCGCCTCAGTCTCCTAAAGTGCTGGGATTACAGGGTGAGCCACCACACCCGGCCAAGATATATACGTATGTTTTTAATTTAGGTATGCATAAATCCATTTATTTTTCAGGTTAGAAATACTAATGAAGAAAAAATGATTACAGTATTGTTTTTCTTTATTTACTCTACCATATTAATGCTTGACTACTTCATTTGTTTCCTGTAATTATGTCCTCTGAGACATGACTATGCCTATTGATCCAAATACACAGAAACTTTTGGGAATGAATCCATATAAGGCAAAAATATTTCCGAGGGCAAATATAAATTTCGTGGCTAGACCAATTCTTGTGCAGACAACACTGCATTCATCAATGGTTGATCTTGTAATTTTAAGGTTAAGCCCTGTATCAATATAGATGCGAATTTCCTTTCCAAATAGCCGTTCTGCTGGAGTTTCTCCTGTCGTCAGTTTCATTTCTGATCAGAGAGCAAGCATGGAGATTTGGATCACAATGAACTACTGATTTCAAACTTCCTAAACACTACTAATCCTCTCATTTTTAACGTAGGTATTTGGATATGATATAATCATTTATTTCACCATTTCCCTCCTTCAAAATCATTGAAGGTTTATATTTAAATATATTCTCCCTCTGTGTAAATTTGCTTTATTTAGCAATAAGCATAGAATTCTGCAGTTACAGGAATAAAACAAAATGAAAGTACTCCACAAATAAAAGGTGTAAGTATAGCATTACTATTTAGAGAGTATCTATCTGTTCAACATTCTTTTCCAAAGAGCACTGAAGGTAAAACGTAGCCACTAATGATCAGCTTCCAATTAGATTTTAGTGGCTTTTCATTAATGTGGCTTTTGTTAATATGTTAGTAGCGATATATTTTTTTCTTAAAAGTGGTAAATAAAATACAATGTCTCAAGCCATGTATTAAAAAATCAGCTTCATAACTGTGTCATACTTCATGCTTTATTTTGCTTATAGACATTTAAAGTTTAGAATATGGAAAATGAATACAAAATATATGCTCTAATTTATCTCATATAGGCATTGTTGGTAGAGTTGCTATTTTTAAGAGAAAATCTCATTTCTCTCTTTAAGTTTTCCTAAAATGTGGGAAACCCTAAATTGTATAGGAACATGTAAGTGGTGTTTGTTTCTTCCAGTAAGTAGGTGGTTTGATTTCCCAGAGGGCAGGTGGTAAGCGCAGGGAGGAAGTGAGGCAAGGCTTTGTGGGAATTATTTGAGCCTTAAAGAAATTTAGAAGGTTTGGAAGTTAAATAAGGTTCAAGTTGGTTCTTATTGTGAATGTCTAAACTGTTTTTCCCTTCCTTGGTGAAGTGTCATGCAGTCAGGTGTGAATAGACTATGAAATGGGCTTTTCTTGTGTAGCAAGCTTCAGCCAAATGGTGATTTTGTTTAAACACGTATGGCAGCAGCCTGTTTTGTGGGAAAGTTTTATATATAAACCTGAAAAACTGATCAAATGGAAATTATTCCTAAATTGTATTTAAATCATGGGATAAATCTTCATTTTCTTCTACTATGTTTAGGCATTTTTTAGCCTAATTAGTAAAGATTTGAGCTATGTATACTTAAAAGAATGTATTCTAATGTAATATAGGTTAATTTTTAAGTATTAATAGGTATATACAGAATAACAACAATGTAAAGTGTGACTAAAAAACCACCTAAGTAAAAAAGACAAAGAATTGATTGTGCATTTGTCATACTGATGGCTCATTACAGAGGTTACTATGAAACAAATATGGTTGACATTTTCAATTAAGAAAACAAGAAAAAGCAAAAATGAATGCTCACGTGGGTTTTCTTAAGGGGTTAATAATAATGATAATTCTTATCAGGGTTTCTGTTTTATAAAATGAATACATCCTTATTATAGAAAATACGATAAAAGCTGTAGTAATAATAACATGTATTTAAAGACTTGTATATTCTAGAATGTTATGTTATTGTATTAGCTCTCACAACAACCTTATGAGGTAGCCATTATAATTATTTAACATATTATAAAAGAGAAAACTGACATATAATTTCACTTTTTACATAAGTTACACAGCTACTAAGGGGCAAGGCTGGGATTCAATTACATCTCTCTGACTCTATATTATAAACCCTCTAAAAAGTAAGAAAAAAAGAAAATAAAAATTGCCTACACTACCACAATTTTGATATAGATACATATATCTCCAGACCAACGTGTAAAATATTTATAAATTCAGTATAGTTAAATAATGATAGTTATTGTGGATTTTTACTTAAAATTAAAATTCTTTATGAGTCCTTTCTATTCCCAATTATCAAGGCTCTACTAGGATGTGTTCCTTAGAAAAACATGATCAAAACTTACTCCATTTTCTAATTGAAAACTTTGTACTAAGTTAAAGGAGATGACATTGCTACTTTGCTGTCCTCATTTTTTCATGAATGCACTGATGAACACGAGATTGGTGGTCTTAAAATATAGGCTGCATTCTTTTTCATCCCACTTTGTTGCTCCATGTCCTTCTTACCAGTTTGAATGTAGATGGTCCAAGAATAGCACCTAACTATAAATCATCAGGTTTGATTTCTTCTGCCTTTAAAGTTGTGTGCCTTTCTTAGACCTTGGCCACAACAGGCTCCGAGTTAATGTCCTTTGCAACCCTGGGAAGAATGTTGGGGTTGTAGTAAATATTAAATGTTGCTTGTTGAGTGTTAGAAGCAATTTATTTCAGGGCCACAAGATCAAACTCCTGTGCTTAAAATGTTTGATGATCACCCAAGCCACACCCCTATGGCACATTGTTTATGAACTTGAACTGTTCAAGTTCAGTGTGATAGTTAAGATGGTGCACTGATTGGTGGTCATGGTCCACAGAAGTGAAATTGAAACCTGGCTTTATCCATTGAAGGAAATACCCAGTATTTAGGAGCTGCTGAAGTACAGAGAAAGACCATGACAAGGTTGAGTTGATGTACTTATGTGTTTTGTTTGCTTTCAAAATAGTTTCAGCAGTATAACCTTGATGCTTATGAAATAATTTTATGGAAGAATAGCCATATCAATCATTTTTACTTAATAAAGATGTATCGATTTATTTGGGCTTAAGACTTTCTGCTTAAAGAGGTACCGCCGAAATTTACAGAATAAGAAAAATCAAGAAAAGCTGGAATGAAAAGCATTATTGTACCAAATGAAGTTGTCTTATGTTGTACTGGATTTATTGTCGTTGCTAACAGACTTTTTTTCTTTATACAATGAAATCAAACCACTTCTGACACAAATGAGCACAACTATGTAATATTTTATTAATACTTCTTCAAGAAAATTATCAGATAGTGATAAGAAAAAATCAGAAACCATGGCCTAATTTCAACTTCCACCATTGAATTGTGGGGAAGAGCATGTCAATAATCTTTGTTTTCTGGAATTGTAAAGTGGGTACAATTTCCTAATTTTTACAAATATTGAAGAAGATACAAAGAATGAACCTGTCATTTTCATTTTCAAGGAGAGGGATGATTAGCACTCTTCTTAACATTGGACCCAAATGTTTGATAGAATATAGAGGGGAAGAAATAGTAATAATTCTCTGAAATATCATTGATTTGAGCAAAATAGTCATATCCTAAATAACCACAAAACCACCAAAGGGAATAAGGGAAGGAGCTGATCTTTTCTTTCCCTTGTCTGACCTAAATACCAGTTCAATACTCTTGCTACTTTGGGGCTAAATTAATCATATACACTTGGTTACAAATGTATCAATTATTTAGTTAAATAAAAACATTTGGCTCCCTTTCCAAATTTTTCAGCTGTAATTGGAATATTCTGTTTCACATAATCTACCACCTCAGAGCAGAAGCAAATATAGCAAGACCTAAGGTATGGAGGTACCTCTCTGGAAAGCTAATAATTTCACCAACTGGCCTTCCAGGCCCTCCTTAAATCATTCTCCCAGCTGGGACTTCAGTGTGAATTCAGTGTCCCTTGTTGTAGTACAAATAACCTCTCTCTGTTGAATGAGGAGAGGGAAAGGGCAGAAGCCACCTTCTGTGGGTGTATATGATCATGTTTTCTCACCAACATGAAATCACAGAACGATTTCTTTTCTGGTTCTACAAATCATTCCACATTTTTCTTAAGAATTCCTTAAATCAGGATTATACCATCTTCCACTAATTTAGAAAAAGTATCACTTTCATTTTTATGGGAAATTAAGTAAACATTACCCTGCTTAATATTAGTCATCTATGATTCTGCAGTAGAACATGTCCAATCAAAATATCTGTATGAGATTTTGCTGCATAAGAGATAGAGACTGAGAGATTCACATGTAAGCATTCCCTTGAAGACCAAAGTTCTATTAGGCTGGTGTGAAAGTAATTGCGATTTTTGTCATTAAAATTGTAAAACCACAATTACTTTTGCAACAACCTAGTAACTATAGTAACATCTGCCATAAGAAACTAAATAGATTTTAATCTGCACATCAAACCGGATATCCAGATAAACAAATTTGTCTTTCTCTGAATTATTTTTATTATTATAATCATCATCTATCATTCTTCTACATTGTCTTTATTTCTTCTTTATTAATAGATATCTCTGTATAATTTAACCTACCACTTACACTAAAAACAGAAAAAAAACTCCTAAAATTAGATGAGGGAGACTGTCAGTTGTATCACCAGGTATTTTATCATGTATGTCACTATAAATTCTCATTAATTCCTGTTTATACTTATTGAAATTTGCCACAATGACTGTGACATCTAGAAAGAGTACATAGTTTACTCAATGCTACTAACTGGCTCTAACCTGGTGGGTTTTTTTTTTTTTCTGCAAGTGTTGAATTATAAACAGAGGGAAACTATAGAAAGTAAATGTAGTGATAATGGCTTCATTCATCATATAATCTCAGAATTTAGGTATTCTTTTAATAGAAAGTCCCACATCACAAAGGGGTAGTCTCCGTATATTCCTGTGTTGATCATGTTATTGGGAAACAGAGTCCTACTACAAATTCAGGGCATCCTGTTTGTGGTAAAGATGAGCTTCTCATCTTTTCCATGTGTATTTTATCTTTTTAGTATAGATGGTGAAATTTACAGTAAGCAATTGCCTGCCTGAAACCAGGATATGCAGAAGTCAAGTGCAAAGTCAAAAATAGGACACAAATATCCTTATCCCTAACCTCTTACCCAGTCCACAGCACTGATTTTCTCTTTGCTCTATGGTAGCAATAGCGGGCATAGCTAGATGCCAAGTAGTTGTTCTTTCCGTCATCAAGAAATAAATTTCATGGGTAAAGGAGCTCAGCTAGTCACCGATTGCAAAGCACTTTGAAAATGGAAAACCAAATATAGTGTAAGTGCTAGGTGATGCTATTATTCAGAAGGTAAGAAACGGAGTACAGGGCCATCATTATGATTATTTGTAACATGATTGAGCAACATAAGTTTCACTATGAAATTTATTTTAGTATGACAGCAGACCCTGAGGTAATAACTGGAGGCTTTGATTATATGAACCAATTAGTAGCATTCTGATGCTTAAATATTTGCAGGGCATCACAAAACAATCATGATCATATAGGCAATGTATTTTTCTCATGTCACTCTACAAATAAGAAACACACTTCTGAATGGAGTAGTGCAGTGATCCTTAAAATGGAAACTTTGATGAAAGAACTGACAAAGAGTGTAATGACTCATAGTACTTAAAGTAAGACATTTAAACAAACTCCTCCAAAATTTTCCCACTGAACATGGAGTCTCTTGTTTAGGGAAAACTGATACTACTATAACATAATCATACATCTTTATGTATGAGTCTGTTCAGAGTCAGCTTTACCACCCTTAGGAAAGAGCTCCCAGGAGTAACCGTGAATTGAGGCAAGTGAAAGTGACATGTCATTTTTATCTTAATCTCTTGGCTCTTGTTTATATTTCTTCCCCTTCAGGCATGACCTTTCTCTTTCATTTCATCTATCTAACTTTGACCTAGTTTTGAAAGTCCAGCCCATGCACCCAAATCCTCAATGAAGTCTTCACTGAGGAGTTCAGCTCACATTGACAGCTCCCTTTAATTAACTGGTCAGTATACAACATTAAAGTAGGTTCCAACTTTTTCTTATAATTTTTAAACATATAGAAAATGGGAATTAATAGTTTAGAAACTACCCATATACGCAACTGAATACATATAACACTGAATTCAACAACTGACATATTTTCTTATCTTTAATTTCTTGCTAAACTATCTCCAAATAAGCTGTGGAGATAATGATACTTCATCACTAAGTGCATCAGCATACATTTCCTAAAAATAAAGATATTTTGCTACATGGTCCTAATACCATTGCCATACTTATGAAAATTAAAAATGATTCTATAGGTTGGTGCGGTAGCTCATGCCTGTAATCCCAGCACTTTGGGAGGCTGAGGTGGGTGGATCACCTGAGGTCAGGAGTTCCAGACCAGCCTGGCCAACATGGTGAAACTCCATCTCTAATTAAAAAAAAAAAAAATGAGCTGGGCCGGGCATGGTGGTGGATGTCTGTAGTCCCAGCTACTCCGGAGGCTTGCTTAAGCCCAGGAGGCAGAGGTTGCAGTGAGCCGAGATTGCGCCACTGCACTCCAGCCTGGATGACAGATTGAGACTCTGTCTCAAAAATAGTAATAATAATAATAATAATAAACGATTCTATAATCTAAAATAGAGTCTGTATTAAAATTTGCACAGTTGTCCCAAATAGCATTTAGATAGCTGGCTTTATTGAACCAGAGAATCCAATTAACATCATGTTTTGCATTTAGGGGTTGATTGCTATGCTTCTTTAGGTCTTTTTCCCACTCTTTGGTCAGAAACATCCACTCACTTTTTAAAATCTTTTTGAAGATACTCAGCCACGAGTTCTTAATAATATCCCACAACATGAATCTGTCTGACTGGTACCTCATGCTATAATTTAAAGTTTATCTACACCTTGAATTTTCTGTAAACGGAAAATAACTCAAAAGGTTTGATTAAATTATTCTTAAATATTTTTGGCAAACAAATTTTATAGGTAACGCTGTCACCTATACATCATATGAGGAGTCACATAATTTTAGACTTTTTGACTAATAATGATGCTAATTTGGATCATGTTTAAGGTGATGGCTGAGAAAACTATTCTTTGAAAAACCTCACTTTTCCCTTTTCAATTAGCAGGTAATTCTTCATAGTTCTAATATTTAACCTCCAACTTTCTTCCTGTTTTATATTTCCTGCTACGTGTAGCCATTCTAAATTTGGGAACTATATTTGACATTATTTTCTATTAGCTACAGAGTCTATAACATCACAGTGCTGAGCATTCAGTAAGTACCTAATGAATACTTATTAACTAAAGGATTTGCAACATCAAAATCAGACACATCCTAGCTCTTAATGACTCAATATTTGGCTATAGGCAGGTAGATTGCCCTAAGAAAATGTGCCTAACTTCTGCTTCAAGTTTCGATGAAATAGTTTTAGCAGACTCATGTTCCCATAAAGATAAAAAAATAGAATTCAGATATTTCAGAGTTTCCAAGGCAGCCAATATTTGAAAGGCCAAAATATCATAAATAAGTAATGTTAACTGAGGTGACTCCTATAATCTGTATACCTCTCTTTCCTTTTGGGGCATATACTGATTGTTGAAAGGAGTAGAATGAGACGCTAAGAATCCACAAAAGAAGTTTTCTTCTAAGAGGCAAAGAAGCCACTAGGGCTGAAAATAATGTCATGAAGCTAGAAAGACAAAAATTAGAGTTCACAAAACCCAAAGCAGTCAAGACATGAGGAACCAAGATCTGTAAGAAAAGTGAAGTTCAGAGACATTAACCTAACTTCTGGCAATGATTTACATAGTAAGAAGTTTGCCAAATTCCTAAGTTTCACAGCTCAAAAGGCTAAGTAGCCAAGCAGAAAGCATCTTTTAAAAATGTAGAATTTCCATGGTGTATATGTGCCACATTTTCTTAATCCAGTCTATCACTGATATACATTTGGGTTGGTTCCAACTCTTTGCTATTGTGGATAGTGCCACAATAAACATACATGTGCATGTGTCTTTATACTAGCGTGATTTATAATCCTTTGGGTATATACCCAGTAGTGGGATTGCTGGGTCAAATGGTATTTCTAGTTCTAGATCCTTGAGGAATTGCCACACTGTCTTCCACAATGGTTCAACTAATTTACACTCCCACCAACAGTGTAAAAGTGTTCCTATTTCTCCACATCCTCTTCAGAACCTGTTGTTTCCTGACTTTTTAATGATCGCCATTCTAACTGGCATGAGACGATATCTCATTGTGGTTTTGATTTGCATTTCTCTGATGACCAGTGATGATGAGCATTTTTTCATGTGTCTGTTGGCTGCATAAATGTCTTCTTTTGAGAAATGTCTGTTCATATCCTTTGCCCACTTTTTGATGGGGTTGTTTGTTTTTTTCTTGTAAATTTGTTTGAGTTCTTTGTAGATTCTGGATATTAGCCCTTTGTCAGATGGGTAAATTGCAAAATCTTTCTCCTATTCTGTAGGTTGCCTGTTCACTCTGATGGTAGTTTCTTTTGCCGTGCAGAAGCTCTTTAGTTTAATTAGATCCCATTTGTCTATTTTGGCTTTTGAAGCTGGAAACCATCACTCTCAGCAAACTATCACAAGAACAGAAAACCAAACACTGCATGTTCTCACTCATAGGTGGGAATTGAACAATGAGAGCACTTGCACACAGGGAGGGGAACATCACACACCGGGGCCTGTCATGTGGTGGGAGTCTGGAGGAGGGATAGCATTAGGAGAAATACCTAATGTAAATGATGAGTTGATGGGTGCAGCAAACCAACACGACACATGTATACCTACGTGTCAAACCTGCACGTTGTGCACATGTACCCTAGAACTTAAAGTATAATTAAAAAATGTAGAATTTTTGTAGTTTCATAGTACTGAAAATAAAAAAAAAAACAACTGGAGTTAAGGACATGCAGAGGATAGGGATTCTGGTAAGTAATTAAGACTCTCAGTTAGGAACCCTGAATGGAAAATCCTAGAAGTGGGGATAAACCCTAGGTAAACCAACCCAATTTTCCCCTGAGAAATAGAGTGTATAACAAAGTATCAAGGACTGAAACCCCCATCATAAATCAGCTCACTCTCTGATTGGCTTGTGGTGATTTATGCTACTCTAATTTCCCACCACATCTATCCTACTCTAGTTGATTCTCTGAAGGAACATAAATAACATCTTCTAGAGTCTCTACAATGTTTAATACACAATATCCAGCAAGTATTCAAAAATTACCTGCCACAAATGGAAAAGGACTCGATTTTTTAAATCCAAAACCAAAACTACAATAACAAAAAATGATAGCAACACACACACAGGCAACCAAGATGTGGGAACTGCCCGAGATGAATGTTTAAATAACTGTTATTGGTATGTTTCTAAATGATAAAGTGAAAATTTTCACCTGAGAAATAGAATCTATAACAAAATATCAAGTAAAATCTAGGACTTAAAAAGAGAAGAACTGAAATGCAGGACTCAGTAGATGGGTATAAACCCAGATTGGAGACATAAAAAGAGGATTAGTCAGGTTGCAAATAACTGAGAAGAAAATACGAGGACTATGACATGAATATAAAAGAAAATTAAATATGCAGAAAAGAACATAAAAGATCTAGCAAAAATACATACATATGTGTAACTGGTATTTCAGAAAGAAAGAAAAGAGAGATTGTGGCTAAAGTAGTATTTTAAAATATTGGCCAAGAATTTTCCAAAACTAATGAAATAAGTCACAGATTCAAGAACAACAAAACCCCTAGCAGACTAAACAAAGTAAATCATACCTAGTAAAAACATTCAAAACCTAATGAAAACAAAAGAACATGCAATCTTAAAAGTGCTTAAAGGGGAAAAGAGCACATTTACCTTGAAAGGAGCATTTTTATCATGGCTTCTCAAATGACACAGCTGAAGATGAGTCACACTTGAAAAACACGTTTAAAATACTGAAAGAAAATGACTACCAATCTGTAATTCTATATCCAGCTAATATTTCTTTCAAAATAAAAGGTGAAATAAATTATAAACTTATGAAAGCTTTTAAATTATTTAAAATTCAAAGCTAAATTATTTAAACATTTAAATCTATGATCAACTTTGAGTTAACTTTTCCATAAGGTATGACATTTAAGTTTTCTTTTTTCTTATTTTGCCTATGTTTATTCAATTGCTTCAGTGCTGTGTGTTGAAAATGTTACTCTTCCTCCACTATATTGCTTTTACACTTACGTTCAAATAATTTGGCCATATTGTATGGTGCTGTTTCTAAGATCTCAATTCTGTTTCATTACTTTCTGTAACTTAATAACACACAGTCTTGATTATTATAATATCTACAAATGATTGAAATTGGGCTAAGAGATTTCTCCCACTTTATTCTTCTTCAGAATTGTTTTTGCTATTCGAGTCATAGTGTATAAATATTTTTATATTTGCTTAATTCTTTTTGCTAATGGCTTATAAAGAATTTGTGTATCTCTATACATGAAGGATTTTGTTGTGTAGTTTTCTTTTTTATAGTGATTTTGTTTGGTTTGAGAAAGTGACTTCACAGAATGAACTGGGATGTGTTCCCTCCTCTTTCATTTTCTGGAAGAGCTTATGTAAAATTGGCGTAAATTCTTCCTTTAGCTTTTGGTATAACTTTTTAGTGAAGGTATCTGGGTCTGGATTTTTGGAAAGTTTTTCATTATAATTTTAATTCCCTCAAAATTATAGGCAGTAGAGTTTTATAAGACTACTCAAATTATCTATTTCATATTGAATGAGTTGTGGTAACATGTAGTTTTCAAGGAAATCTCCTTTATTATTATTATATTTATTTCCTCTAAGGTGTCCAATTTATATATATAGAATTGTTTGTAGTATTCCCTTATAATTATTTGATTCTGTTATAATTCTTATTATCTTATAATTCTTTTGTTATCTCAATATTTTATACTGTATGATAATTAATGTCTTCCCTATATTTTCTTTATCATTTTTATCGGTTGTTTCAAAAACTAGCCTTTTGTTTTTAATTCTTTTCTCTATCATTTTCTCTTTTCAATATCATTGACTTCTTCTCTTTATTATTTTCTTCCTTCACTTATTTTGGGTTTAGGTTGCTCCCCTGTTTTTAGATTCTTGAGACAGCAGCTTATATTATCTACTTGATACTTTTCCTCTTTTCTTTTAAGCCAGGATCTCACTCTGTCACCCAGGCTGCCCAGCTAATTTTTTTGTATTTTTAGTAGAGGTGGGGTTTTGCCATGTTGCCAGGCTCTTTTTCCTCTTTTCTAATGTAAGTAATGCTACAAATTTTCTTTCCAGCACTGCTTTAGCTGCATCTCACAAATTTTGAAATGTTATGTTTTTGTTTTCATTTAGTTTACTGTGTTTTTAAAAATGTCCCCAGACTTTCTCTTTGATTCATGGATTATTTAGAAACACATGATCTGTTTTTCAAATGTTAGGAAAACTTTTTGATTGTTGTTGTTGTTATTGATTTCTATTTTGATTTAATTGTGGTCAGACAACACACTCTGTATGTTTTCAATTCTTGTATATTTGTTGAGGTTTGTTTTATGGCCCACGATATGAACTACCTTGATGTATGTTCTATGAGAGTCTGTAAAACATGTGTATTCTGCTGTTTAGGGGAATAGTCAACAAAATTTTATTTGTTGCTCTTGGTTGATGATACTGTTGAGTTTTTTCTATAGCCTTGCCAATTTTTTTTTGTTTGTTTGTTTGTTTGTTTTTGAGACAGAGTCTCGCTCTATCGCCTAGGCTGCAGTGCAGTGGCGTGATCTCGGCTCACTGCAAGCTCCGCCTCCCGGGTTCATGCCATTCTCCTGCCTCAGCCTCCCGAGTAGCTGGGACTACAGGCTCCCGCCACCACGCCTGGCTAATTTTTTGTATTTTTACTAGAGACGGGGTGTCACCGTGTTAGCCAGGATGTCTCCATCTCCTGACCTCTTGATCCGCCCACCTCGGCCTCCCAAAGTGCTGGCATTACAGGCGGAAGCCACCACGCCCAGCCTTTAGTCTAGTTTTTATGTCAATTGTTGAAAAAGGGGTATTGAAGTTTCCAGCTATAATTGTGGATTTATGTATTTCTCATTTAAGTTATATCAGTTTAGGCTTCATGGATTTTGAAACTGCTGCTGATATGGCACATATACATTCAGAATTACTATGTCTTCTTGCTGTATAGACACTTGTGTAATTACGGAATGTTCCTCTAAAATAATCTTTGATTCGAAGTTTACATTTTTGCTCTTCTAAAGATACATATTTTTAAGTGAATTTATTGTTTGCAGAATAGAGTTGTGTCATGTTTTCTTATCCACTGTTTCATAAACGTCTTTTAATTGGTCTATTTAGACCATTTACAATAATGAGATTGTCAGAGGCATTTGAACCAGAGCAGTTCCATCTTGAACAGGGGCTAGGCAGAATGAGGTTAAAGCCTACTGGGCTGCATTCCCAGGAGGTTAGGCATTCTAAGTCACAGGAAGAGATAGGAGGTCAGCAAGCGATATGGGTCATAAATACCTTGCTGATAAAACAGGCTGTAGTGTAGAAGCTGGCCAAAGTCCACCAAACCAAGATGGCAATGAGAGTGACCTCTGGTCACTCTCACTGCTCATTATATGCTAATTATAATGCATTAGCATGCTAAAAGACACGTCCGCTAGTGCCATGCCAGTTTAAAAATGCCATGGCAACATCAGGAAGTTACCCTATATGGTCTAAAAAGAGGAGGAAACGTCAGTTCTGGGAATTGTCCACCCCTTTCTCAGAAAACTCATGAATAATCCACCTGTTGTTTAGCATATAATCAAGAAATAACCATAAAAGTGGCCAACCAGCAGCTCATGCTGCTGCTCTGCCTATGAAGTAACCATTCTTTATTCATTTACTTTCTTAATGAACTTGCTTTCGCTTTACTCTATGAACTCAACCCAAATTATTTCTTGCACAAGTTCCAAGAGTCTTCTTTTGGGGTCTGGACTGGGGACCCTTTCCAGTAACAAGATGAGAATGTAGAAACTTAAATCTGCCATTTACTTTTTGTTTTCTGTTTGTTCTTTCTCTTTTTCATATCAATTTTCTTATTCTTGCCTCTCTACAAGTTACTTGAACATTTTTAGAATTCCATTTGATTAATCTAGGGTGTTTTGAGTGTACTATTTTGTGTATCTTTTTAGTGATCGTTTTAGGCATTACATTACACAGATATTACTTATCAAAGTCTACTGGCATTAGCAATTTACCAGTTAGAGTGAAGTTTAGAAACCTATCTCTCTCTCCCATTTATAATATTAGTATAGTTGTCCTAAATTAGTATAGTTGTCCTAAATATTTTCTCTACAGATATTGAAAGTCAGACACTTAAAATTTTATCTTCAATAGTCAAAATATAACTTTAAAAATTTAAGAAAAAATAGGACAGCTTATTGCATTTACTCATTTTTTTTTATCATGTTCGTTCCTTTCTTCTTTTATACTTTTCTTTCCATTTAGGGAACTTCCTTTAGGCATTTTTTTAAGGTAGTTCTCCTTGCAACAAAATAATTTTTTCTTCATCTGAGAATGTCTTGATTTGCTACATGACTGAAAAATATTTTCATTAGATGTGGAATTTTAGTTTGACACTTGTTTTCTTTTACTGCCTTTTAATACCGTGCCACTTCCTTTTGGCCTCCCTGATTTCTAATAAGAAATCTACTGTTTTCCCCTATGGATAATGTGTCATTTATCTCTCTCTGGCTGCTTTATATATTTTCTCCTTGTCTTTAGTTTTCTGAAGGTTGACAATGAGGTGTTTTAGCGTAAATTACTTTAGGTTCGTCCTATTTCTCATTGAGCTTCTTAAATCTCTGGTGTTTTTTGGGTTTTTTTTGCCAGATTTGGAAATTTTTCCTCCATTATTTCATTGAACAAACTCAGAGGACCACCTTCTTTTTTCTTTCCTTCCGAAACTTTGATGACACAAATTTTAGATCACTTATTACAGTCCCACAGGTCACGACTCTGCTTATTTTCTTCAGTCTATTTTCTTTACATTGTTCAGATAATTTCTATTGTTCTATCTTCAAGTTGAATGATTCGTTCTTATTTTTTCTCTATTGTGTTGTTGAACCCATTCCCTAAGGCTTTTATTTTCGATTTTTCATACTTTCAGTTCAAAAATTTGCTTGGTTTTTTATAAGCTTCTATTTGTTTGCTGAGACTTTCTATTTATTGTTTGTTTGTTTCAAGCAAGTTTATAACTGCTGACTGAAAAATTTTTTATCTTGGTTGTTTTAAATTCCTTGTCTAATAATTCTAACATCTATGCCATCTCTTTGTTGACATTTGTTGACCTGATAGCTGGGGTGGCATCAGAGGACTCAAAGTAGAGTCTCAAAACTTTTACCACTGCTCAGCAATAACAAAGCCATAAGATCTTAGAATGTGGAACATTATTAAGATAAAGAAGAAAAGTATATAATGATAAAAATGTTCCAGTTCATCAATAATCTTATTAATATTAATTTTGCATGTACAAGTATTAATAAGAGCTCAAAAATATGTGAAACAAAACCAAGAGAAAATAAGCAGAAATAGAAAATTCACATTTGTAATTGGATACTTCAACATTCCTCTCTAAGTAATCAATACAACAAGTAGACATAAAATCAATAAGGATTCAGAAGTCCTGAGCAATATTATCAACCAACTTGATCCCACTGATATTTATGGGACACTCCACATGAAAATAACAAAGTGTATATTCTTTCTAAGCACAATTGGAGCTTTCACAAGCTGGACCATTTTCTGGACCATAATACAAACCTTAACAATTTTAAAATGACTAAGATGATGCCATTTTTTTCACCCTAAGGGAATCAAACAAGAAATCAATAACAGAATGATATCTGGAAAATACCTGAATATTTTGAAAATAAAAAATACAATTCTAAATAATATATTGGTGAAAGGAAATTGTTGAAGAAATTAGAAAATATTTTTAATTGAAAGAAAATGAAACAATATAGCAAAATTGTAGGATGTAGCTAAAACAGAGCTTAAAAGAAAGTTTATATCAATAAATGCATATATTAGAGAAGAAATATCTCAAATCAATTTTCTAAGCTTTCATCTGAAGAAATCAGAAAAAGAGGAACAACTAAAACCCAAAGTGAGCAGAAAAAAAAATAAAAGTACAGTAAAAATCAAGTAAATTGATAAGAAGAATTAAAGAAAAATCAAGAAAACCAAACCTGGTTATTTGAAAAGAATTTTAAAACTTTATAAACCACTAGTCAAAATGGCACACACACAAAAGTAGACAGACTTACCAATATCAGCAGTGAAAGAGAGAGTATCATTAAAGACTTTTCAGCCATGAGTAGGATAATAAGAGCCTATTATGAAAAGTTGTATGCCCCAAAATTCAACAACATAAATGAGATAAACCAATTGCCTGAAAGATAAAAGCTCCCAAAGCTTATATAAAAATAAGCAGATGAACTGTATAGATTTCTATTGATAAATGACATTAATCATAGTTAAAATCTTCCAAGAAAGAAAACTCCAGGCACTAATGGCATCGCTAGAAAATTCTACCAAATATGTTAGAAGGAAATAATGTTAATTCTACCAAACTTTTCTAGAATATAGAAGAGAAGGGAGCATCCCAATGCATTTTATGAGACCAGAAAAATCCTGAGCAAGTCATTACAGTAAAAGAAAATTACAATCTAATATTACAGATATAACCTAAAAATTAGCAAATTGAATTCAGCAGTATATCAAAAATATACTAGTGCTTATATTAAATGTAAAACATTACAATACTCCAATTAAACGACTAAGATAGATATGTTTAAAAAAATAAAATCAATATACATGCCACTTATAATAAACACATTTTAAATAATACGTGGACACATAATTATTTTTAATAATTTTAACTTTTATTTTAGATTCAGGGGTTAAGTGTGCAGGTTTGTTAACGTGAGTTTATTGTGTGACGCTGAGGTTTGGGGTATAAATGATCCCACTGCCTAGTAGAGAGCATAGTAGCCAACAGATATGGTTTTTAGCCCTTTCTCCTTTCCCTCTTTCCCCACTCTAGTAGTCCCCAGTGTCTATTGTTTCCATCTTTATGTCCATGTATGTCCAGAGCTTAGCTCCCACTTACAAGCGAGAATATGCAGTATTTGGTGTTCTATTCCTGTGTTAATTTACTCAGAATGATGACCTCCAGCTGTATCCATACCACTGCAAAAGACATAATTTTATGCTTTGTTATGGCTGCATAGAGTTCCATGGTGTATATGTACCACATTTTCTTTATCCAATCCACCATTGATAGGCATCAAGGTTGATTCCATGTCTTGGTTATTATGAACAGTACTGCAGTAAACATACAGGTCCATGTGTCTTTTTGGTACAACAATTTCTTTTCCTTTGGATATATACCCAGTAATGGGATTGCTAAGTCGATGGTAGTTCTGTTTTAAATTCTTTGAGAAATCTTCAAACTGCTTTCCACAGAGGCTAAACTAATTTATATTCCCACTAACATGTAAGTGTTCCATCTTCTTCACAGCCTTGCCGGCATCTGTTGTTTTATGACTTTTTCATGATAGGCATTCTGACTGGTGGGAGGTGTGGTTTTGATTTGCATTTCTCTGATGTTTAGTGATATGGAGCATTTTTTATATGTTTGTTGGGCACTTCTGTGTCTTCTTTTGAGAAGTATCTGTTCATATATTTTGCCTACTTTTTAAATGGCTTGTTTGGTTTTTGTTTGTTAGATTGTTTAAGTTCCTTATAGATTCTGCATATTAGACTTTTCAGATGAATAATTTATGAATATTTTCTCCCATTCTGTAGATTGTCTGTTTACTCTGTCGATAGTTTGTTTTGTTTTGCAGAAGCTGTTTAGTTTAATTAGGTCCCACTTGTCAATTTTTGTTTTTGTTGCAGTTGCTTTTGAGGGCTTAGTCATAAATTATTTCCCAAAGGCAATGTCCAGAATGGTATTTCCTGGGTTTTCTTCTAAGATTCTTATAGTTTGAGGTCTTACATTTAAGTCTTTACTCCATCTTGGGTTAAATTTTATGTATGGTAAAAGATAGGGGTCCAGTTTCATTCTTCTGCACATGGCTAGCCAGCTATCCCCTCCCTGTACCACTGATTGAATAGAGAATCCTTTCTCTATTGCTTACTTTTATCAACTTTCTCAAAGATCATATGGCTGTAGGTGTGCAGCTTTATTTCTAGGTTCTCCATTCTTTTCCATTGGTCTATGTGCCTACACAGAAATTTTGAAAGAAAAAGGATGGACAAAGGAGCACCATACAAGCACTATCCAAAATAAAGCTAGTGTTGCTGTATGAATAGCAGACAAATTAGGTAAGAAGCATAACTATAACCAAGATTCACATACTATAGTAAGAGTCAATATGCCAGATGATATAAAAATTATATATCTGTTTGCCTGACCAGTATGAGTTAAAATATGTAACTAAAAAGCAAGAGACAAATTTATAATCACAGTGGGGGCCTTTAACTTCTTGCTTTTAATAAGCAGAAAAAAAACAGAACAATAATCAAAAAGGAT
The DNA here is from genome assembly GCF_028885655.2 of Pongo abelii. Classification (NCBI taxonomy): domain Eukaryota; kingdom Metazoa; phylum Chordata; class Mammalia; order Primates; family Hominidae; genus Pongo; species Pongo abelii. The sequence goes on along the minus strand of NC_071996.2, from coordinate 66,363,557 downwards.
ATAGAGGATCTAAACAAAACCGTATAAAATGTTGTTCTAATTTTTATGTATAGAACACTGCAAACAACATTAGAAAAGATGTATTTTTATCAAATGACCATATATGCTGAGATATTAAAGCAAGCTTCAATATCAATTTTTTTAAAACTGAATGTGTTCATAGGGTGTTTTGACAACAGTGGAATTAAGTTAGGCATCAAAACAAAGTAGAAAAGGTAACAAGAAACACCCCTACATCCCCATGTGCACACACACCCCCCCAACACACACACACACACACACACACACACACTACACATACATCATTTAGAAATAAGCTATGGGCTAAAAAACTGAAAGATCACAAGAATTAGAAATATTGAGACCTGAATGTTAATATACATAGTATCTATTAAAATTTTTGGAATGCAACTAAAATAGTGCTTAGAGAGAAATATAGTCTTAAATGTGTACGAGACAAAAGGCTAAAACTCCACAATTGAAATGTCCATCTTGGGAAATATAAATTTAAAAAACAAGCAAACAGCAAGTTAAACCCAAAATAAGTATAAAGATTAATACACAGATTAATAAAATTAAAAAACAAGCATTCAATATGCAAAATCAACAAAATTAAAAGTACGTTTTTTAAAAAAACTAATAAAAATTAGGAAATCTCTAACAGAATGGATTAAAAAAATGCTAACAGTAGGAACTAAAACTATCACTGTAGAACTCATGAATATTAAAAATTCAAAATTAGGTATTATGAACAATTTTATACCATTAATGAAATGGCTTAATTCCTAATAAAACACAACCTAACATAAACAACACAGGAAGAAATAGAATTTGTAATTTTAAATCTTTCACCTTCCAAAAAAATTTCTAGAGCAAAAATAAAAAACACTAGTTTCATAAAAACATCCAGAGTTCAGGAGAAAAAGGACAAGCTTTCCAACATTTTTATGAGTTTAACAAAATATTTACATTAAAAACTTGACAAAGACATTCAAGGAAGAAAAACTACAGGAAGTCTCTCAAAAAACATAGATGAAAAATCTTATACTAGATATTAGCACCTTAATGCAGCAGTATATAAAAAAGGATAATACACACAAGTCAGTGTGACTATTTTAGGAATGTAGAGTTGGTCTAATATTTAAATTCAATTGTAATTAACCACCAGTAACAGAATAAAGATGAAAACTCATATAATTAACTCATTAGAATTAGAAAATACCTTTTATAAATGTATCTTTCCACAATAACACTTAGTAAACTAAAAATAAAAGGAAACTTTCTCATAAAGTATCCACAAAATATTTCAGCACACTTATATTTAATGGTGGAATATAGAAAGCTTTCCTCCTGAGATTCAAATTAACATAAGAATGCCTTATCACCACTTCTATACAACATTCTACTGGTAGTGTTAACCAATGAAATTAAGAATTATAAGTAAGTAAAATACATAAATTTTGGGGGAAATCCCAAACTCCATTTTTAAGATAACATGATTTTATATCTAGAATATTCATAACCAAATTTAGTGAAAAATCATTAGACTTAATAAGAAATTTAGCCAGCCTTATGGATTAAAAAATCAATATAAAAAATTGCATTTTCTAATGCCACAACAAATAATCAGACAATTAAATTGTAAATAAATACAATCTAAAATGGTAAATCCGAAAAAAGGAATATCTCAAAAATTTGCAGTGTCTACACAATAATCTATAAAACATTACTGAAATAAATAAAACGAGGAAAGATATACCATATTCATGGATTAGAAAACCCCATACTATATACATGTTAATTCTCCCCAGATTGACTCATATATTCAATAAAAAGTGCAGTAAAAATGCAAATAGTTTTTTTCCTTCAGTTGACATTTGACTTTTCTAACAATGTATACTGGAAATGCAAAGGGCCAAAAATAGGGAAGATAATCTTGAATAAGGAAAGTGAAGCTGGAGGACTTTCCAGACTTATAAAAAGCCACAGTAATCACAGTGATGTTCTAATACACTAATACACCAAAGAAAGAAAACATAGATTCAGAAGCAGAGTCACACTTAGAATGATTTGAATCATGACAAAGATTACATTGCAGTGCAATGGGGGAAAGGGTGGTCTTTTCAATAAATGGACCTGGGTCAAAAGAAAAATATATACATTAATGCCCACCCCACACTATGCTCAAAAATAAATTCATGATGAATTATAGATCTAAAAGTGGAATATAAAACCTTTAGAAGAAAACAGAGGAAAATATTTCATAGCCTTGATGTAAACAAGAATTTCTTAACAAGACCCAAGAGCACTAACAATAAAAGAAAAATATTAACAAATTGCAATATATATTAAGAATTTGTGTTATTTAAAAGACACCATTAAAATGAGGGAAAAAGCAAGCCATGGACCGAGAAAAGACATTTACAGAAACACATAAGTGACAAGACATAAAGACTCCAAAATATACTTTTTAAACAGCTAAAAATCAGTGAAAAGACAAAATTCATAGGCAAATGAGCAAATGCTTGAACCAGTACAACACAATAGAGGATAACAATGTGACCAATGTGGGAAATGTAATCACAACGAGACACCACTACACACTTACCAGAATGTCTAAAATTTATGTTGCTGAGGATGCGAAAGAATGGGAACTCTCATGTAGTACTACTCTCATGCCCTTTAGAAAACTGGTCACATCTACACTGAACATATGTGTGTCCTATCACTCAAAAATTCCAGTTCCAGGTATACATGTTTATCCCCAAAAATGTATGTATATACAACCCAATGATGTTCATGGGAACACTATTTGTAAAAGCCAAAAAGTACAAATTAGGCACTGGATATATGAATACAATCTACAGCAATAGGTAAGACTGGCCTGTTGCTACGTGCAATAAAGATGAATTCTACAACATAATGTTAAGTAAAATAAGTCACGCACACACAGTAATCTTTCATGATGGTAGATATCAGAATAGTAACTGCTTTTGAAGGGAACGTACTGTGGAATGATATGTGTGTCAGGAGTACTTATGTTATGTAGGTTATTTTCTTTTTATTATGTTTATAATTGACAATTAAACATTGTGTATATTTATTGTGTATAACATGATGTTTTAAAATATATATACATGACAGAAAGGCTAAAGCAAGCTTATAAACATAAGCATTACCACATACCTTTTGTGCGTGTGGTAAGAACCCTTAAAAATCTAATCTCTTAACAATTTTCAAGCATATAATACATTGTTTCAGGTATACAATACATAGTTATCAAGCATCGTGTTGTACAATAGATCTCCTGAAATTTTTTCCTCCTATATAACTGAAATTTTTTATCCTTTGACCCACATCTTCCCAATCTCTCCCTACTCCCTGTCCCTGGTAACCACGATTCTATTCACACTTCCATGAGTTTGACTTTGTTAGATTCCACATATAAGTGAGTTCATGTGGTATTTGTCTTCTTCTTGGCCTGAATTGTTTCACTTAACGTCCTCCAGATTCACCCATGTTGTTGAAAATGACAAGATTTCCCTCTTTTTGAAGGCTGAATAGTAATCCATTGTGCATATACACCACATTTTCTTTATCCATTCATCTTTTGGGGAAAGTGCTGCCATACTTTCTCTACAGGTGACCATATATAAATAAAGTCACTGATCTGATGTGCATGCTCCTGTCCCCAGACTTCTGTATATTTGTGGAGATAATATTACAATCCTGGCCCTCCAAGCCATGCTGACCTAGCTAGAGGGTGCTCAAAAACCCCTGTCCCATCTCCAAACTGTCTCTCTCTCTCTCTCTCTTTAATTTTATTACAAAAGATTACTATCTTAACAGCACTCCACCTCTGTCCCTCATCAACTGCCATTGCTTCTTCTGCTTTCACAAAATAGAAGCTTCTTAGAGACCTCCCCACACCACACCCAAGAACTGGGAAATTAGCGCAAAACTATCACCTGTGATAATGAACGACATCAGGCAAGGGAGAGCAAGCCACCAAAGTACACCCCAAATCTCTCAAATGACCAGATAGAGTCTGAGTTTTTCTTTCACAGTGTGTAAGCAGCAATAATCAGCAGAGATCCCACCATAACTTTCAGGACTTGAACAAATAATCGAGAATAAGCCATCTCTATTTTTCTTCTTTTGGTCTCCTAAAAAATTATTTATTTTCCTGCTAATCCTCTTCCATTCTGAAAAAGTCGCTTCTCCTCTCTGAGACAAAGACTTCTACCTCTGTTTTTTGATCTACTGTCCTTCTCATGATCTAGGGTTATCCTCTATTAATTAATCCCTCTTTTCTTTTTATCTTCAATCTACTGCTTCCACTTCTCAAATGGCAAGCATGTTTACTCTGATTTCAATTAAAAGGAAAAATTTTGCCTTTTTGTCAATAAAGCTGTAGCTTTTATCACATGTTGGAGCTCAAAATCTTTTATCTAATGCCTACTAGATATGCTTAATCTGCATGTTATACAGGCACTTCAAACAGGTTCATTAAGATTCTTGCAAAATTTCTGTTTGCCTACTCTATATAATGATGTTCTTCTCATTCGAGTCATCAGGTCATGTCAATTCTGCCTTCTAAAATATCTCTCAAATACATCTGGTCAAGTTCATCTGTAACTCCTTCAATTCATTTTTTTAACCTTCAAAAATGATTAAATTTGTTCAAAAACAAGTCCAGTTATACTCTGTTTACATATAAAACATTCCTTAAAAGGTTGGACAGTGAAAAAAAAGGAGAGACAAATATATACCAACAGATAGGTACAAAAAGAAATCAGAAATACTCTAGGGCATGCTTACTATAGTGAATTTAATTGATATTGTTCAATCTAGAAATATTATCATCTACTCAAGGGCCCATTGAATATGTATACAAATGGATAAAGTATTAGATCACAGGTCAACCCTCAAATCATTTTCAAAAATTTAAAATTATATATACCCCTTTAAACAAAACACAATAAGAAAAAAGTAAAATAGTTTTTTTTTTTTTTTTTTTTTATACTTTAGGTTTTATGGTACATGTGTGCAATGTGCAGGTTAGTTACATATGTATACATGTGCCATGCTGGTGTGCTGCACCCACTAACTCATCATCTAGCATTAGGTATATCTCCCAATGCTATCCCCCCCCTCCCCCTACCCCACGACAGTCCCCGAAGTGTGATGTTCCCCTTCCTGTGTCCATGTGTTCTCATTGTTCAATTCCCACCTATGAGTGAGAATATGCGGTGTTTGGTTTTTTGTTCTTGCGATAGTTTACTGAGAACGATGACTTCCAGTTTCATCTATGTCCCTACAAAGGACATGAACTCATCATTTTTTATGGCTCCATAGTATTCCATGGTGTATATGTGCCACATTTTTAAGCAACACCTACAAAAAGAAATTTCATCTAAATAAGCCTTCAGTAAGTGTCAAAATTATTTACTAAGGAATACTTAAAAATAACTTTTGAAGAAATTACAGGTGAAAACACAAGACATGGCAAAAGCAGTGAGAAGAAAATCATAACACCCATTATTTTCAATACTAAATGAGGAAATCATGGGCATTCAACTCAAGAATAAACACAATGAAACAAACCTAAGGAAAACAGGAATTAATACAAATAAAAACAAGAATTTTTGTTTGTTTGTTTTATGAGACAGGGTCTTGCTATGTTGCCCAAGTTAGAACACAGTGGCTATTCAGAGGTACAATCATGGAACATGACAGCCTTGAACTCCTAGTCTCAAGTGATCCTCCTGCCTCAGCCTCTCAAGTAGCTGGGACTATAGGTATGTGCCACTGTACCCAGAAAAAACAGGAATTTTAAAAAGAAAAACAGAAAATCAGAATATGCAAATAAAACAAAGATAAATCAATTGAGGAATAGAAACAGACTAATAAAAGTAGCAATGACTTTCCTTTGTATCATAAAGACCACTTATGATAAAACACCTCATTAAGAATAGCACCTATAGTGCCTAAATTATTAAGAGCTAACTTCACAAGAAATATAGAACATTCATGTTAAAAGCAAGGCCAGGCACGGTAATTCATGCTTGTAATCCCAGGACTTTGGGAGGCCAAGGTGGGCAGATCACTTGAGGTCAGGAGTCCAAGACCAGCCTGGCCAACATGGTGAAACAGTGTCTCTACTAAAAATTCAAAAATTAGCTGGGCATGGTGGCTACTCGGGAAGCTGAGACAGGAGAATCACTTGAATCAGGGGAGTGGAGGTTACAGTGAGCCAAGATCATGCCATTGCACTCCAGCCTGGAAGACATAGGGAGACTTTATCTCAAAACACAAGCAAACAAACAAAACCTTAACTTGAGGACATAAGAGAAGATATAAATCAAAGCTGTGGCATATTCTTGAAAGAAAACAGCATTGTAATAGTGTCAGTTACCTTTATATTTGTTTTCTATGTTTGCTGTAACAGATTACTGTGAATTTTGTGGTTGAAAGCAACACAAATGTATTCTCTTAGAGTTCTGGAGATCAGAGTTTCAGAATGGGTCATAAAAATCAAGGTGTTAGTAGGCTGCTTTCTTTCTTGAGGCTCCAGAGGAGAATTCCTTCACTTGCTTTTTCCATTTGCTTTCCTTATAAAGAAGCAAGTGACAATTGCTATAACATTTGGCTCACCCAGATAATCCAGGAAAAGATTCGGGATATTTAATTTAATCACAGCAGAAAAATCCGTTACCATGTAAGGTAACAAATTCACAGGTTCTAAGGATTAGGACACGAACATCTTTGGGTGGTTATTATTCTGCCTACCACAACCTCTAAATTGATTTTAGAAATTGATTACAACTCAATTCTTTTTTAACTTGACAGAGTTATTCTAAAATATACCTGAAAACTCAAATAGGAAAACTAATTCAGAAATTTTTTGAGGATTATAAAAAGAAAGGACTTTCACTGCTAGATATGAAAATATATGACACCATAATAATTAAAGCAATGTAGCAGTAGTATAAGAATAGATTTTAATACATATATGTATATATGTAATTAATATTATAGTACCTGATAAGAAGTGACATTTAAGATCTGAAGGGAATGGGCTGATTATTCAGTAAATTATGCTTCAAGAATAGGTTAATTATTTGGGAAAAAAAGTTGGGATTAAAGTTAGATCTGTACTTCCTACCGCATGTCAAAATAAATTCATGACGGATAAGAGCATTAAATATTAAAAACCATTAGGCTTTAGAGTAAAATATGGATGAATAATTATTCATCTTTTGATGAACTGGGTGAAAAAAACTTTCTAGGTATAAAGGAAGAGGAAGAAATAAAGGAAAACATTGATAGTTTTGACTACATTAACACATATACACATGAACTTGCAAACATCAAAAAATACCACAAGCAGAAGTAAGAGAAACATAAAAATATTAAGAAAATGTATTTTCAATTGTATGACAAAATCTCAGGCAAGTAAATAAAGAAGAAAGCAAAAATTTCATTAGGAAATTAGGCAAATAAATATGAACTTGCAAAGAAAAAATGCAAATGATTAATAAATACATTTTTTAAATATCCAAACTGTTCTACTAATAAAAGGAATGCAATTTGAAACAGCTATACAATGCCATATTTCCCTACCAAATGAGCAAAACTTCTTTAAAAAAATATTTATATGGTATTATCCAATGTTTCCATCAGGGTGGAGAAACAGACAGGTATACACCATTCTAGCGTAGACTTAAGTTCATTCAAGATTTCTGGAAAACAACTAGCCCCCTTTTAAAGGCCTTTAAAATTACACACACCTTAAATCAGAAATCTGACTTTAACCTAACATGTACGTAAATAGTTTTAAGTAATCCCTAATGCTAAATGGCGAGTTAATGGGTGCAGCACACCAGCATGGCACATGTATACATATGTAACTAACCTGCACATTGTGCACATGTACCCTAAAACTTAAAGTATAATAATAAAAAAAAAGAATGTTATTTGTGATTGCAAAAAAGGAACAATGGAACAACTAAAACTCCCATCAATGATGGATTGAGTAAAGAAATTGTTGGGTTCACAGGAGTCAATGCATGTGGTTATTTTAAAATCACATTTTATAAGAACAGTTAAAGATATGGAAAAGTGTTCAAAATATATTAAGTAAAAAAGCGTGTTATAAAACTTCCCAAATAATTTCTTAAAGTATAGAAATACATCATATTTGAAAGAAGGCTGAACATGAAAATACTAATGGAGTTTTTCTCTAGATATCGAAGTTATAAATTTTTGGGTGGGGTGGTTAGTTTTTTGCTTTGCGATTTTCTCTATTTTCATTGTAAGGTATTAAAATGATTATTAATGTTCTTATAATCAGAGAGAAATACTAGATGTTATTGCTTTAAAAACCATCTCAATAATAAAGCAAAAAAGATACAGAACAATTAGATTCATCCCAATCAAGTGTTAAACTTTTAAAAATTCATCTTTTGGACTTTTCTTTCCCATCTGAAGTTATTCTGCCAGCATGTTTAAGTTGTTTATATCAGTTAGTACTGAGAATATCTTGCCTCAGATCAGCCTGGTCTAATTAATACAGATGCAGTTTTCTGCTTCCCACTAGTGAAATTACTTTTCAATACATCTTAGGCAGGATTTCAGTTAAACTTCTTCAGCAGAACTGTAGCTTCCAGAACTTGGGACATTTTCCCATATATCCCCTTAGACATAATTATTGGACGCTGGAAGAGTACCATAACCATGTGTGTTAAGAATAATGACATAGGCTCAGTTCAGCTCCAAAAAGCAATTGTTAAAAGAGACCGGAATTGAAGAGGAAAAGCCCAGAAACAAGGTAGATTCCAGTTGAATTAACTTTGTTTAAATTTGTGCTTTAGCCTTCATTGAGCTTCTGATACTATGATACTATATGAGGCATAAGTCCTCTTTGTGTGGTGCCTGCACTGCCTCCCATGATTGCTCTGATTCCCCAAAATACTTTCTTCTTCCATGTTTACAATCTTTTGTTGATTTACTTTTTGTCTATTTTTCATTTTCAAATCCTATGTTCACTTACACGTATAGTTACCTAAGGATAACTGATCTAATGTATTAGTTTTAAAGTTAAAATTAAGAATCCACTTATTTGCCTTTCTGTGTCTTTCTCAGTATATAAACATCTAATACTGAAGTTTTACAGAAAATGCCCTCCTGCTTATATGTGGCTCATCTGTATTAGGAAAGTGATGGCAATGTGGCTTCCATAAGAATGAAATTCTCACAGTTACCACAGGCAGTCATCAAGTATTGGAATAGTGACACGCCCAGCCATGATGTCATATACATTTAACACATAAAAGCAGGAATAAAGCATTGAAATATAAACACAACTCTTACTTTGTTCATGAAATGGAGAGTTTTCAAAAGAACACACGTGGGTATCTGAGAAAAATAACATGTGGGTGCTAGATTGAAGTGTTGATAATTTTCACTGTGAATATCAGTTCCCACATTTTTCTGACCCATACTTTCTCCTGAAATATCACCAGCAAACATTTTTCTCAAATTGTCCTCTCAATTCCAGAGCTAAATTCTCAATCCTTTAGTAAAACAATGGACTTTGTTTAAGTAACCTGCCTTGGAGGATAGTCTCAAATATTGTACGTTTCACTACAATGTGAGTTAATAAACCATTCAATAGTTCAGAAATATTTTTAAACTAAAATTTTTCCTTTCTTCTCCTTTCTTTGTCACTCTTTTATCTGCATATAACATAATTTTTTACATTGGGTCTTATAAAAAATTAGGTCTCTAGGGCTTTATGCAAAAAGCTATAATTTGTACATGTAACTGATGGAGTTCAGGACAAGTTACCCCAAAATAAGGCACTTTGGCATAGGAGAAGACAGCAGAAGCAGGAGGATCACTCTCACATTCTTTTCACCCTTCTTCCCCGAAGGTGGTCGGGTGCAGTGGCTCACACCTGTAATCCCAGCACTTTGGGTGGCCGAGGTGGGCGGATCGCAAGGTCAGGGGTTCAAGAAAAGCCTGACCAATATGGTGAAACCCTATCTCTACTAAAAATACAAAAATTAGCCGGGCATGGTGGCATGTGCCTGTAGTCCCAGCTACTCGGAAGGCTGAAGCAGAAGAATTGCTTGAACCCAGGAGGCGGAGGATGCAGTGAGCCCAGATAACACCACTACACTCCAGCATGGGCGACAGAGGAAGACTCCATCTCAGAAAACAAACAAACAAAAAAAAACAACAAACTTTCATTCCAGAGGCACCCTTACTATATTGGTAAGAAGTGAACATATTTTTTGTTGTTTTCTTTTGTTTGTTTGTTTTTGTTTTAGTTCTTAAATTTTATAAGTTAAATCAATGTAAAATAATTACAATTCATTTTTACTTATGAAAGAGAATGTAACTCTGCAATCAAATTGTCAGAAGTATATCACAAAATAACCAAAATAATTAGGAGAATTTACTTTTTACTCTCTGTTCCTCTTGCTTCTTTGTAATGCCTAGTTTCCTTTCTTAGTGAGTCCTCTACATTGGGCAATGCTTATTTTGTTGGTCCCTGTAATCCACACATTAATCTCTTCTTTCATTATCTTAGTTAAGTAGTGAACATCTTTATCATATACAAAGATATTACAAAGAATCTGAACAAACAGGCCTTGCTAAATTTCCCTTAGTTTATTATCATTTGATCATATCACTTTTGTCCTCCTCTCATATTTCTTCATAACTATCTATTTCTTCATCAACATTAGCGTAAAAATACACCAGTTCCTCTGTTTCCTTGCCTCTTCCTTTCTAAAGGAACCCTATCAAGTTAAACTTATATTAAATTAATTTGTATATTTTTCTTTTGTTAATCTGTGTATTGTTATAGGGGTGTCAGCCATGAACAGCTATGTTGAATGAGAAAATAAATGTTTATTTTGCCCACATAATGAATAACTTTGAGGTTAGGGAAAGGTTGAAACATGAGCTACTTATTTAGAAGGTTTTCAATATTTTTTCCTTGTATGTTTATTTATTAGTTTCTTATATTCTCCTAATATATATCTAAATGGTTTGGTCATTTCAGTCAGTTTTGTTCACCAATTAATTCATAGCTCATCAATTTAGTATGAATTTTGTATGACTAGACAGGACATAGTCACATACAAATTGGAAATCATCCAGCTAAACTGATCTGGGAACAGGGTAAATAATTACCATTAATGTGAAGTTTGGGATCTGATTCTCTTAACCAGGCCTTCTGTATTGGTCAGAATGAGATCATTGCCAAGTCCTAAATGCTGGTTAGTGTGTTTATCTATTTTATAGACGCAAGGAATTTCACATGGCTTGTTAATTTTTTCTCACTCTAGTTCTAGAACATTATGGTCTAAATTGCGTCCAACCTTTTACACATTTGTTTTGAGTTCTTTTTGTTGCACCTACAGTATAGCACATTTGATGTCAAATCTGTACATTCTAATTACACAGAAGTAAAAGCAGACAGGCTCCTGTAAGCTTGTGAACCAAATACAACCAAATGTTTCCATTTGTGAACCCAAGATTATTGAGGAATTTCAAATATTTCTCAATTACAAAAGGACATGCTTTCAGAATTAAGGAAAACATAATTAGTCTTTTTTAAATTTATAAGGCTTGTGATAACAAAGTTTCTTTTTATATGCTTTTTAGAGTCTGGTTTTAAGCACTTCTTACAGTGTTTTCAGTAGAAATTTTGTAGCTTGGGCTTGTTTCCTGGAATCTAAGAGGAGAAACTGACTAGCAATAAGAATTAAACTGACTAGTCTAATTTCATTGCCTAAACTAAAAGAAATTTTAGGACAGAGAAAAGCAGAAAAGAGTGTTTTTTGTTTGTTTTGTTTTTTTGCATTTTAAAAGTCCACTTGAATCTTCTAAATTCTTACTCTGAACACAAGGCAATAAAATTTACATGACCTAAATATATATATGGTCAGGTATTTAGGACTAAAAACAAGCCTGGCACTGATTTACGGAATTCTTTGTGCTTTGACGTGACCAAGGGTGAAAAGGTTTCTTTTGCTAAAAATAATGACACCCATACCGAAGAAAGCAGTTGGACGCCATTCTTGAAGCTGTAAGACTTTGCTACAACTCAGGCCTGTGACCCTGGTAACCAATCAGTCAGGCTATAATAGGTTCTTTTTTTTCTCACAGATCTTTCTCAATTGAGTAAACTCCTTCGTTGTTTTGTTTTTGAATACCGAGTGTTTAGTATATGAGAGAGCCATTTCATGTATGATAGTTGCCATTGTAGGACTGGATAGTCCATTTTTACATAATTTCACTTCTGTATAAAGATGCAATTTTTCTGCTATTAAATCAGTAACTTAGAATGTGTGTCAGAGAGAGTATGTGTGTGTGTGTGTGTGTGTGTGTGTGTTTAGGCACTAGCAAAAGAGTTAACTCTCCTAGACCTAAGGTTTTCATCTGAAAATGTTGTATATGATGTTCTAGTTTAAGTAAGTGAGTGGGAGTGGTTGCTAGTGGTGTAGAGACAAGGACTATAATGTATATTTTTATATATGTTTTCTAATATTTATAATGTATGTAAATGTGGAAAAAAATCCTTTAATTGCATATTCCAGGCATAAAATAACTTAAAAAGCAAATAAATGAACATAAGACAGCAGACATCAAATTCTATAAACCATTTCCTACCTCTTTTTCACCAGTGAGATTTTGTTCAGGAGCATGTGGGGTGTTAAATTTTGTTCTGAAAATATGTGCGTGAATCTTCATTCTAAACATATTCCTTGACTCTAAATTTATTGTTTAATTAAGTAACTAAATGGTGAGTGAGTTGAGTACCACATAACAAAAAAGAGGTTGTTCTATCAATTCTATGTAACATTCACAGTGGAAGACCTGAATACTTTTCCTGATTTATGGAGATCACACAGGAAATAGGCAATTTGGGGAATGCTTTTTTGATGTGAATTAAAATAGACAAATTAAGGTCTTTGGCATTTTAATCAAACATTTATGGGGGAAAAGGAATAAATCATTTGTAAAAGGATCTGACCTATCTTCCTTTTTTCTAATTTTTGATTTTGCCCATTCAAATTATTACAAGTTTTTGGCATATAAATAGCAGAAAGCATGAATATAATACAGTTAAAGATAATAGCATTTATATATAAGATTTTGTAATATGATCTTGAAAAAAAATAGTTTTCTGGGACATAAAAATGCCACCCTCTTTTGGAAAGAATGACTCTTCCAAAAAGAAGAAACCAAGCAGGGAAGGAAGGATGAATAGGAAACTTGCAAGGCAAGATAAACCAAACCAACAGTGATCCCAAATGAATCTCTTACCCATTCATATATCTATTATTTGTGTATCACCAGCTACATACGCAAAATTGATTTAAGAAATCCAAAATATGGCTGGGGGCGGTGGCTCATGCCTGTAATCCCAGCACTTTGAGAGGCCGAGGCGGGCAGATCACGAGCTCAGGAGATCGAGACCATCCTGGCTAACACGGTGAAACCCCATCTCTACTAAAACTACAAAAACAAAATTAGCCAGGTGTGGTGGCAGTCGCCCGTAGTCCCAGCTACTCGAGAGGTTGAGGCGGGAGAATGGCACGAACCCGGGAGGCGGAGCTTGCAGTGAGCCGAGATCGCGCCACTGCACTGCAGCCTGGGTGACAGAGTGAGACTCCATCTCAAAAAAAAAAAAAAAAAAGAAAGAAATCTAAAATATACAAACACCATGACAGAATTTTTACTCTCAAAGAACTTACATGTGTGTTGAGAAGAAAAGATCTATTATACTTAGGGAATAGTTAAATTGCAATGCTCTCAGTGCCTAGTTCAGTGTCTGGCATGTTTTAGGCCATCAGTGCCTCCATTCAACAAATATTTACTGAGAATTTACTACATTCTAGGCTCTGGTCCAGGTGCTTGGGGTGCAGCAGTGAACACAACAGGAAAATTCTACCTTCAGTAGTGAGTTGAATTGTAACCTGTGAAAGGTAAGTCCATCCTGAATAAGAGTGTAACCTGTTTGTAATAAGGGTCTTTGAAGATGTAAATACCGTAAGGACTTCAAGATGAGATCATCCTGGATTAGGGTGAGCCCTAAATCCAATTATTTACGGCTTTCTTAAGAATGTCCTTTTAAGAGACAGAAGAGATGACACACAGACACAGATACAAGAAAGCCATGTGAAGACAAAGGCAAAGCCCCAAACCAAAGAATGCCAAAGACTGTCAGCAGCTCCCAGAAGCTATGACAGAGTCATGGAACCAGTTGTTCCTCAGAGCCTCCAGAGAAAACCAACTGTACCACACCTTGATTCTGGATTTCTGGCCTGCAGAACTCTGAGAAAACAGCTTTCTCTTCTTTTAAGCCACCCAAGAAATTAATGTACCTGCTTTTGCATGGCTTATATCCTAATATGGAGGGAGGTGGAGCAACATGGGGGAAGAGAAAGCTCCACCAGTCATCCATCCCACAAGGACACCAAGTTAACAACTATCTACACAGAAAAACACCTTCATGGGAACCAAAACTCAGGTGAGCACTGATAGTACCTGGTTTTAACTTCATATCACTGGAAACGACTCTGAGGAGATAGAAAAAACAGTCCTGAATCACCAATGGCACCTACCACCCCTGTCAAACCCCCTGCCCACTCCCAGCAGAGGCATGATGTGCAGAGTATCTCTGGGCATTAGGGAGGGAGAGCACAGCAATTGTGAGGCAGTGAACTCAGTGCTGTCCTGTTATAGCAGAAAGGAAAACCAGATCAAACTCAGCTGATGCAAGCCCATGGAGGGATAATCTAAACCAGCCCTAGCCAGAGGGCCATCATTGATCCCACAGGTCAGAACTTGAGTGCCCACTAGCCCTGCCACTGAAGGCTACAGCATTCTGTGTCTCCAAGTAAACTTGAAAGGCAGTGTAGGCCATAAGAAATGCAACTCTTAGGCAAGCCCTAGTGCAGAACTAGGCCCAGAAATGGTGGACTTCGGGGGCATGCGACCTACTGAGACATCAGCTAGGGCAGCCAAAGGAAGGCTGGCATCACCCTTCCACTAACCCCAGCCTGCACAGGTCATGGGTCCAAAAGAGACCCCTTCCTTCTGCTAGAGGAGACGAGAGGGAAGAGTAGCAATTACTTTGTGTTGCATCTAGAATACCAACTCAGCCAAAGCAGGATAGAGCACTGGTCAGAATTGTAAGGTCCCCCCTTCCAGGACCTACCTCCAAGACAACATTTCTAGACACACCTTGGGCTAGAAGGGAACACATTGCCTTGAAGAAAAGAACCCAGTCCTGGCAGCATTTATCACCTGCTAGCTGAAGATCCCTTGATTCCTGAATAACCAGCAGCAATACCCAAGTACTACATCAAGGGCCTTGGGTGAGTCTCTGAGACTTGCTGGCTACAGGTGAGACTCAGAACATTACCAGCTGTAGAGGCTACAGGACAAAACTCTTCCTTCTTGAGAAAAGCAGAGGGAAAAGTAAACAGGACTTTGTCTTGCACTTTAGCTACCAGCAGAGCCACAGTGGGATAGAAGCACTGATATGGTTTGGCTGTGACCCCATCCAAATCTCATCTTGAATTCACATGTGTTGTGGGAAGGACACAGTGGGAGGTAATTGAATCATGGGGGCAAGTCTTTCCCACGCTGTTCTTGTGATAGTGAATAAGCCTCATGAGATATGATGGTTTTAAAAAAGGGAATTTCCCTGCACAAGTTCTCTTCTCTTGTCTGCCACCATATGAGACATGCCTTTTACTTTCCACCATGATTGTGAGGCCCTCCCAGCCATGTGGAACTGTAAGCCTTATAAACCTCTTTGTTTTGAAAATTGCCCAGCATCAGGTATGACTTTATCAGTAGTGTGAAAACAGACTAATATAGTAAATTGTACCAGTAGAGTGGGGCGCTGCCGAAAAGATACCTAAAAATGTGGAAATGAGTTTGGAACTGGGTAACAGGCAGGGGTGGGAACAGTTTGGAGGGCTCAAAAGAAGACAGGAAAATGTGGGAAAGATTGGAACTTCTAGAGACTTGTTGAATGGCTTTGACCAAAATGTAGATAGTGTTGTGGACAATGAAATCCAGGCTGAAGTGGTCTCAGATGGAGATGAGGAACTTGTAAGGAACTAGAGCAAAGGTGACTCTTGTTATATTTTAGCAAAGAGACTGGTAGCATTTTGCCCCTGCCCTAGAGTTTTGTGGAACTTTGAACTTGAGAGGGATGACTTAAGGTATCTGGTGGAATAAATTTTTAAGCAGCAAAGCATTCAAGAGGTGACTTGGGTGCTGTTAAAGGCATTCAGTTTTAAAAGGGAAACAGAGCACAAAAGTTGGAAAATTTGCAGCCTGGCAATGCAATAGAAAAGAAAATCCATTTTCTGAGGAGAAATTCAAGCTGGCTGCAGAAATTTGCATAAGTAATGAGGAGCTGAATGTTAATCACCAACACGATGGGGAAAATGTCTCCAGGGCATGTCAGAGACCTTTGTGGCAGCCCCTCCCATCACAGGCCTGGAGGTTTAGGAGGAAAAAAATGGTTTTCATGGGCCCAGCCCAGGATCCCTCTGCTGTGTGCAGCCTAGAGACTTGGTGCCCTGCATCCCAGCTGCTACAGCCATGACTAAAAGGGGCCAAAGTACAGCTCCAGCTGTTGCTTCAAAGGGTGGAAGCCCCAAGCCTTCACAGCTTCCATGTGGTGTTGAGCCTGAGGATGCACAGAAATCAAGAATTGAGGTTTCAGAACCTCTGCCTAGATTACAGAAGATTTATGGAAACGTCTGGATGCCCAGGCAGATGTTTGCTGAAGGGGCGGGGCCCTCATGGGGAACCTCTGCTAGGGCAGTGCAGAAGGGAAATGTGTGCTCGGAGCCCCCACAGAGAGTCCCTACGGGGGCACCACCTAGTGGAGCTGTGAGAAGAGGACCATCATCCTCCAGACCCCACAATTGTGGATGCACCTACAGTTTTCACTGTGCACCTGGAAAAGCCTCAGACACTCAACACCAGCCTGTGAAAGTAGCTAGTGAGGGAGGCTTTAACCTGCAAAGCCACAGGGGCAGAGCTTCCCAAGGCCATGGGAGCCCATCTCTTGCATCAGCATAACCTGGATGTGAGACATGGAGTCAAAGAGATGATTTTGGAACTTTAAGATTTGACTGCCATGCTGGACTTTGGACTTGCATGGGGCATGTAACCCCTCTGTTTTGGCCATTTTCTCCCTTTTGGAATGGCTGTATTTACCCAATGCCTGTAGCCCCATTGTATCTAGGAAGTAACTATCTTGCTTTTGATTTCACAGGCTCATAGGTGAAAGGGACTTGCCTTGTCTCAGGTGAGACTTTGAGCTGTGGACTTTTGAGTTAATGCTGAAATGAGTTAAGACTTTGGGGAACTGTTGGGAAGGCATGATTGGTTCTGAAATGTAAGGGACATCAAATTTGAGAGGGGCCAGGTGCAGAAAGATACAGTTTGGCTGTGTCCTCACCCAAATCTCATCTTGAATTCCCACATGTTTTGGGAGGGACCTGGTGGAAGGTTATTGAATCATAGGGTAAGTCTTTCCTGTGTTGTTCTTGTGATAGTGAATAAGTCTTATAAGATCTGATGGTTCTAAAAAGAGGAGTTCCCTTCACAGGCTCTCTTCTCTTGTCTGCCTCCATGTGAGATGTGCCTTTCACCATCCACCATGCTTGTGAGGCCTCCCCAGCCACGTGTAACTGTAATTTCAACAAACCTCTTTCTTTTGTAAATTGCCTAGTCTCAGGTATGTCTTTATCAGTAGTGTGAAAACGAACTAATACAGAGCACTAAGCAGGCTCTTGAGGGTCCCTGATTCCAGGATGTGACTCTTGGATGGCATTTTTGGACCTGCCCTGGGCCAGAAGGGAGTCCACCTTCCTGAAGGGTAAGTACCAGGCTAGACAGCATTCACCGGAAGCTGACTTAAGAGACCCTGGGCCTTAAGGTGACATCCATGGTAGTCTAGATGTACTTCTTGTGGCCTGGGGTCATGGAAGATACAGGGTGAGACTCCTCTGCCCTTGGAAAGGGGAAAAAGAATGAGAAGGACTGTATCTTGTAGTTTGTTTGTGAATTCAGCCAAAATACAGTAGAATACTGGGTAAACTTTTTTGGTTTTTTACTCTAGTTCCTGACCCTTGGATGGTACTTCTGGACCCACATGGGACCTGGGAGACCTCACTACTCTGAAGGGAAGAAACAAGCCTAGCTGGCTTTGCCACCTGCTGATGATAGAGAGGTGGGGCCTTGAGAAAACATTGGTAGCAGCCAGGAAGTGGTTACAGAAGGCCTTGGGTGAGACTTAGTGCTGTGCTGGCTTCAGATCTGACCCAGCCCAGTCATAGTGGTGGTGGCTGCACGGGGACTTGTGTCAATCCACCCCAAATTTAGGTGGATCAGAACAGAGACAGAGAAAGAGACTCTGTATGTCTGGGAGAAAGTAAGGGAAGAGAACAAGAGCGTCTGCCTAGTAATCCAGATAATTCTCTTGGATCTTTTCCAAGATCATCAAGGCAGTACCTCTAGGAGTTTCCAAGCACTACATTATTGGGCTTCAGGTGTGCTCTACATCAGATAGAGCTTAAATCAATACACCCAAGTCCTTTCAAATATCTGGAAAGCCTTCCCAAGAAGGATGGCTGCAAATAAGCCCAGACAGTGAAGACTTCAATAAATGCCTAACTCTTCAATGAACAGACAGTGAAGGACATCTATAAGCATCAACACTATCCAGGAAAACATGACCTCACGAAAGAAAATAAATAAGGCAACAGGGACTAATCCTGAAGAAACAGAGATGTGTGGCCTTTCAGACTGAGAATTCAAAATAGCTGTGTTGAGGAAGCTTAAATTCAAAATAACACAGAGAAGGAATTCATAACTCTAATCAACAGATTGAAATAGTTAAAAAGAATCAAGCAGAAATTCTGGAGCTGATAAATGCAGTTGGCATACTGAAAAATGCCTTAGAGTCTTTTAATAGAATGGGTCAAGCAGAAGAAAGAATTAGTGAGCTTGAAGACAGGCTATTTGAAAATATGCAGACACAAACACACACACACATACACAGAAAATACACAGTCAGAGGAGACAAAAGAATGCAAAACAATAAATCATGCCTGCAAGATCTAGGAAATAGCCTCAAAAGGGCAAATTTAAGAGCTACTACCTTAAAGAGAATGTAAAGAAAGAGATAGAAATAGAAAGTTTATTTAAAGCAATAATAACAGAGAACTTCCCAAACTTAGAGAAAGATATTTATGTCCAAGTACAACAGGACTACAGAACACTGAACAGATTTAACCCAAAGAAGACTACCTCAAATAATTTAATAATCAAACTCCCAAAGGTCCTAAAATCACCAAGAGAAAGCAAACAAATAACATACAATGGAGTGCCAATATGTCTGTCAGCAGACTTTTCAGTGGAAACTTTATAAGCTGGGAGAGAGTGGCATGACCTATTTAGATTGCTGAAGGAGAAAAAAGGGAAAAAAAAACTTTTACCCTAGAACAGTATATCTGTTAGTCTTCTAGTCTTTTACCCTAGAACAGTATATCTGTATAGTCTTCAAACATGAAGGAGAAATACTTTCTCAGACAAAGGAAAGCTGAGGGATTTTATCAATACCAGACCTATCATATAAGAAATTCTAGAGGCAGTATTTCAATCAGAAAGAAAAGGACATTAATGAGCAATAAGTAGTCACCTAAAGGTAAAAAACTCACTGGTAACAGTAGATACACAGAAAAACACAGAATATTATAACACTGTAACAGTAATGTGTAAACAATTCGTATTCTATGTAGAAAAACTAAACAATGAGCCCATCAAAAATAATAACTACAACAACTTTTCAAGACATAGTCAGTACAATAAAATATAAATAGAAACAACAACAATATCAAAAGCAGGGGGACAAATTTAAGGCAAAAACTTTTTAGTAGTTTTCCTTTTGCCTGTTCGTTTGATTATACAAATAGCATTGTGTTATTAACAAGTTATAATATTGGATTATAAGGTAGTACTCTCAAGCCTCATGGTAACCTCAAATCAAAAAATATACAATGGATATCAAAAAAATAAAATCAAGAAACTAAATCATATCACGAGAGATGATATGATTTATGATGATATGATGATATGATTTCCACCTTCCACCTTCACTAGAGGAAGACAGGAAGGAAAGAAGGAAGGAAGAGAAGACCAGAAAACAAATAACAAAATGGCAGGAGTCAGTCCTTACTTATCAGTAATAACATTGAATGTAAATAGACTAAACTATCTTATCAAAAGACACAGGCTGGCTGAATGGATGAATAAACAAGACTCATTGATTTGTTGCCTACAGGGAACGCACTTCACCTATAAAGACACATATAGGCTGAAAATAAAGGGATGGAAAAAGATATTCCATGCCAATGGAAACCAAAAAAGAGCAAGAGTAGCTATATTTATAGTGGACAGAATAGATTTCAAGACAAAAATGATAAGACACAAACAATGTCCGTATATAATAAAAAAGCAGTCAATTCAGCAGGAGGATATAACAATTTTAAATATACATGCATCCAACACTGGAGCACCCAGATATATAAAAGAAATATTATTAGAGCTGTAGAGAGAGATAGGCCCCAATACAATAATAGCTGGAGACTTCAGCACCCCACTTTTAGCATTGGACAGATCTTCCAGACAGAAAATCAACAACAACAAAATAAACAGATTTAATCTGCACTATGAACAAATGGATCTAATAGATATTATAGAACATTTCATCCAAGAGCTACAGAATACACGTTATTTTCCTCAGCACATGAATCATTCTCAATGATAGACCATATGTTAGATCACAAAACAAGTCTTGAAACATTCAAAAAATTGAAATATTATCAGGCATCTTCTGTGACCACAATGTAATAAAACTATTTGTATAGTTATGCAAACTATACAAATATGTGGAAATTAATAAATATGTTCTTGAATAACCGGTGGATCAATGAAGAAATTAAAAAGGAAATTGAAAAATTTCTAGAAACAATTGATAATAGAAACAAAAGATTCCAAAATTTATGGAATACAGGAAAAGCAGTACTAACAGGGAAGTTTATAATGACAAGCGCCAATATCAAAAAAGAGGAAAAGCTTCAAATGAACAGTCTAGTGATGCATCTTAAAGAACAAGAAAAGCAAGAGCAAACCAAACCCAAAATTAGTAGAAGAAAATAAACATGGCTGGGTGCAGTGACTCACACCTGTAATCCCAGCACTTTGGGAGGCTGAGGGGGGCAGATCATGAGGACAAGTGATCAAGGTCATCCTGGCCAACATGGTGAAACCCTGTCTCTACTGAAAATACAAAAATTAGGTGGGCATGGTGGCATGTGCCTGTAATCCCAGCTACTCGGGAGGCTGAGACAGGAGAATTGCTTGAATCCGGGAGGTGTAGGTTGCAGTTAGCTGAGATCGCATCACTGCACTCCAGCCTGGCAACAGAGTGAGACTTCTTCTAAAAAAAAAAAAGAAAGAAAGAATAAAATAAAATCATAAATGAAAAAGGAGACATTGCAAACTGATACTGTAGAAAGTCAAAGGCTCATTAGTGGCTACCATGAGCAGCTATATGCCAATAAATTGGAAAATCTAGAAGAAATGGACAAATTCCTAGACACATATCATACAACCTACCAAGAATGAACCAGGAAGAAATCCAAAACCTGAAAAGACCAATGATAAGTAATGAGATTGAAGCCATAATAAAAAATCTCCCAGTAAAGAAAAGCTCAGGGCCTAATGGCTTCTCTCCTGAATTCTACCAAATATTTAAAGAACTAATACCAATCCTACTCAAACTACTCCAGAAAATAGAAGAAGAGGGAGTATTTCCAAACACTTTCTACAGGGCTAGGACTACCCTGATATAGAAACCATACAAAGACACTCAAAAAAAGAAAACTACAGGCCAATATTTCTGATAAATATTGATGTAAAAATCCTCAACAAGATATAAGCATACTGAATTAAACAATACATTTTTGAAAGATCATTCATCAGGACCAAGTGGGATTTATCCCTGGGATGCAAGAAGGTTCAACATATGCAAACCAACGTAATACATTGTATCAGCAGAATAAAGGATAAAAACCATAAGATCACTTAAATTGATGCTGAAAAGCATTTGATAAAATTCAACATTCCTTCATAACAAAAGCCCTCAGAAAACTGTACATAGAAGGAATGTACCTCAACATAATAAAATTAATATATGACAGATCCACAACTAATATAATACTGAATGGGGAAAAACTGAAAGCCTTCCCTTTAAGATCTGGAACATGACAAGGATGCCAACTGTCATCAGTATTATTCAACATAGTACTGGAAGTCTTAGCTAGAGCAATCAGACAAGAGAAAGAAATAAAAGGCATCCAAATTGGAAAGAAGAAGCCAAATTTTCCTTGTTTGCAGATGATATGATCTTATATTTGGAAAACCTTAAAGACTCCATAAGAAAACTGTTAGAACTGATTAACAAATTCAGTAAAGTTGCAGGATACAAAATCAACATACAAAAATCAGTAGCATTTCTATATGCAACAGTGAACAAAGTGAAAAGGAAATTTTAAAAAGTAATCCCATTTACAATAGCCACACAAAAAATTAAATACCTGGGAAATAACTTAACCAAAGAAGTGAAAGATTTCTACAATGAAAACTAAAAAACACTGATGAAAGAGATAGGACACCAAAAAATGAAAAAATATTCCATGTTTCTGGATTGCAAGAATCAATATTGTTAAAATGTCCATACTATCAAAAGCAATCTACAGATTCAATGCAATCTTTATCAAAATACCAATGACATTCTTCACAGATATAGAAAAAAACAATCTTAAAATGCATATGGAACCACAAAAGACCCAAAGCTAATAAGCAAAAAGAACAAAACTAGAGGAATCACATTACTTTACTTCAAGTTATACTACAGAGCTATTGTAACCATGACAGTGTGGTGCTGGCATAAAAACAGACACACAGACCATTGAAAAAGAATAGAGAACCCAGAAACAAATCTACACACTTAGAGTGGACTCATTTTTGACAAAAGTGCCAAGAACATACATTGGGGAAAAGGCAGTCTCTTCAATAAATGGTGCTGGGAAAACTAGATATTCATATGCAGAAGAATGAAATTAGACTCCTGTCTCTTGCCATATATAAAAAGCAAAAAAAAAAAAATGGATTAAAGACGTAAATATAAGACCTCAGACTATAAAACTACTACAAGAAAACATTGGGGAAAATCTACAGGACTTTGGTCTTGGCAAAGATTTCTTGAGCAATAACCCCACAATCAAAGTAAAAATAAACAAATGGGATCACATTGAATTAAAAAGCTTCTGCACAGCAAAGGATACCATCAACAAAATAAAGAGATAACCCACAGAATGGGAGAAAATATTGACAAATTGTCCATCTGACATAGGATTAATAACCAGAATACATAAAGAGTTCAAACAACTCTATAGGAAAAAACAGAATAATCTGATCAATAAATGGGCAAAAGATTTGAATAGACATTTCTCAAAATAAGACATACGAATATGAAAATGTGCTCAACATCACTGACCATCAGAGAAATGCAAATCAGAACTACAATGTGATATCATCTTACCCCAGTTAAAATGGCTTACATCCAAAAGACAGTCAATAACAAATTCTGACAAGGATGTGGAGAAAAGCGAACTCTTGTATGCTGTTGGTGGAAATGTAAATTAGTACAACCACTATGGAGAACAGTTTGGAGTTGCCTCAAAAACTAAAAATTGAGCTACCACATGATCCAACAATCATACTGTTGGGTACATACCCAAAAGAAAGGAAATCAGTATATTGAACAGGTATCTGCAATCCTGTATGTTGCAGCACTGTTCACAATAGCTAAGATTTGGAAGCAACCTAAGTGTCCATCAACAGATAAATAAATGGATACAGAAAATGTGGTATATATACACAATGGGGTATTACTCAGCCATAAAAATTAGTGAGATCCATTCATTTGCAACAACATGGATGGAACTAGAGATCATTATGTTAAGTGAAATAAGCCAGACACAGAAAGACAAACATTGCATGTTCTCACTTATTTGTGAGTTTTAAAAATCAAAACAATTGAGTTCATGGACAGAAAGTATAGAAGGATGATCACCCCATTCTCCACAATGTGCCTATTTCACATTACAGGCCTGTATCAAAACATCTCATGTACCCCATAAATATATACACCCACTATATACCCACAAAAATTAAAATAAATAAATAATTATAGTGTAGCTGCATAATAAGCAAAATAAATATCCAAAATCTACAATATGTTGGATGGTGATAATTGCTGTGGAGCTAACTATGGTAGAAAAGAGGCATAGTTAATGAAAGTC
This sequence comes from Pongo abelii, assembly GCF_028885655.2. NCBI lineage: Eukaryota > Metazoa > Chordata > Mammalia > Primates > Hominidae > Pongo > Pongo abelii. The sequence continues at coordinate 66,339,069 of NC_071996.2, read as the reverse complement.
ATTAGTAGTGGAGTGCTACACCCAGTAAGAGTGGCAGACTAAGAGAATTCAGTAGGGGCTCAAGTAGTAAAGGAATGCTTCATAAAGGAAGAAGATTTAGAGTTTGGATTTGAAAATGAGCAAAATATAGGTAGAAGAAAATGGATAAGAGATTTCAAGAGTCACACTCTTGTCTGGATCATATGTACAAGAGCAGTATGTAAAGGCCATGTGAGGAGATGTCTTGCAGGAAGAAATGTTTTGAGTTTAGATTCACTAAAAGGATATCTTAGTTGAAGGAATCTCACAGTTCATCTGATACAACTTTAAAATTCCTGAACTATCTATAGGAGTGAGACACTTTAGAAGCTCACCATTCCCCAGTGCTCAGGAGGTTACACGAATAAACAAGAAAGAACCAGGATTCACTCTCATTGAGCATCTCAGTTTGTAAACTTTTAAGCTCTCATTTTATAAGCTTATAAGCTTTTCCCCAAGACTTGGTGTCTAACTTCTCTTTGATATTATTAGTTCTGTTATCTTGATCTACATAGTGTACCCATCTATGTAATAGCTCTTTAAGAATTTGAAGATATATGGGTCTTCTCCTTGCCAGGTTTTCAACGATCAGTTTTTCTCTTCTTCTTTAGTTAATTAGCTGTTGCTTGTAAGATTTCCATCCACTCATCTTTTTGCTCATTCTCTGCTGTTCTTCATTGGCCAGATCCCTCATTGTCAAATCCTTCAAACGTCTACAGTACTCTAAAACACTTCATGCCTTCATAAAAGAAAGCAGTACTTTCAGTTGACATACACTCAGAGACTGTGTGTTGTTAATGATATGCATCTATCAAAACAGTGGTATCTATAACTACAATAAGTTTTTGAACATTCACACTATTATCTAATATTGAACTAATAGTCACCTATAACACCATTAATTAGGTGTGTTGCTATGTAGCCACATCTGGCACTTCCATTGCTGAATGTTGTATTTTGCAGTCTGTTGTTCCAGGTACCCAAGATTTTTATAGACCATGATTCTGACATGAAAAAATATTTACCATTATATTCAACTTTTTAAAATCTAGAAATATAATAAATATGCTACATATGTTCTCATATAATTCACTGACACACCAAAGCCCTGTACAGAACGCTATATGTCATTTTTTATCTTCCTCTATGTTGACATTTACTCTTTAGTCATTAAATTTTGAGTACAGTCATTCAAATCACTAGGAGTCTTTTTATGTTATTTTAAATCCATATTTTTTTTCCATGGGAATATCATAAGACTTGCTAAATTTGATCTAGATGTGTTACACTTTTAATATTTGCTTGGCTTTCTAATTTAATAAACTTTTTAAAGAAAATTTATAACGATAGCACGAATTACATTTTTAAAGCCATTCTTTCTTGTAAGAATTCTTACATTGGTCTAATAATCTATAAAAATATATTTGATCAACTCTACTAGAACTTTTCTTAGTAATGTCAGTGTACTTTTTCTCTTTACCTAACATTTTGTCAGGAATTTTTAAAACAAAAATAACCTTTGCTCTTATTTAGTTTTCTGACATTTTTCAGTTTCCATAGAAGTTAAGGAGTAGGTGTTTAGTAAGCTCATTTGCAAGTCATTTTAATATCTTCAAAAGTAACTCTGTAACATTTCTCCTAGAAAATTAGCAAACTTCTCAGAAATATAAACAAAATTTCCATTAATTTTTAGCTCTGATATTAGTTAAGAGGGCAAACCCAATTTCAAAGACTACCTAAAATTTTGGCACATAACATACTGTTGTACCAAGTTGTAGGACTATGCTAGAAACAGACACAACCTTAGTTCCACAAAAGAGCAATGTACTTTAAATGCAAGTTACTAAAGGAGATTCTGGCAAATTGTTCATATTAACTAAAATGTGTTTTCTTGGCAAAAGGAAGGGTGGAGGCACAAAATGGGCCTAGGACAAACAAGAACTGTGACACTTGTGAAGCTACATCATTTCAAAGGTTTAATACTAGGCTAGAAGAAATCTATTAAATATTAAAGGTAAGGAGATATGCAGGAAAGAAGGACATAAATGTACTGGAAGCACCTTTTGCAGTATGGACCTAGAGCTTCGTGGCCCATGTGTATGTGGTGCCTGGTTGTGTGCCTAGTGATGGTATATACAGGTGTTGTAAAAAACAATGAGATGAGATACATGTTCCATCAAACAAATGTCCATGAACTTCATGTTTGCTTGATTTTTATTTTCTCTAATAGTACCTTTTATCAGTTCACTCCAAAGTAGAGATGCCATCTAGGAATGAAGGGACTTCTTGCTAGTGGGAAGAGTTCACCATGATAAAAACAAAGGTAAACATTTCAGGAAAAAGATTAGGTAGAGTCACATGATACATCAAGAATATGATTAGAACACACAGAAAAACTCCATGGATTACTGCTGAACAGAAGTTGTAACAAACATAGAGGATAAACACACACTTCCACTTTCTCCATCCCACAAATAACTAGAAAACTAGAAAATATATAGATAGATAAATAGATAGATATAGGTATATAACTTCTAGATAGAAAGCAATAGGCAGCACAGGGTTGAGATTCCTTAAAGAAGGAAAATAAATTAGACAATCTTTATGATTGCCCAGCTTACTTCCTGGAGCCAGGTTTCATGCTATAGCACAGGGGAAAAAAACCGAAATAAACTGAAATAAAGCCTGAAAAGTGAAATGGCAGGAAGTTAGGAAGATAGTAGTCTGAGTTCAGGGAGCTCAAGACATTGAAATTTGATAGGGCAGAGTAGTAAAGCATTAGGAAATAAACAGAAAAAAAACCTGGGAGAACTGCGGGAAAATCTCCTTGAGGCTTTGGTTGACCTATCAATTTTTGGGGGAAAAAAATTTCCTGAGTCTGGGAAAAGACCAATGAAAACTGCTAAAAAGTAGTAGGATGAACAAATTCCAAAGTTCAAACATATGTAGGAATTGTTTTGTTCCAAACAGCCAGAGCAGAAAAATCTTAAAATACAAAATGCAAACTGAAAACAAAACAAAAGGCAAATTGTAGTTTTCAGAAAGATCACATTTAAGTAGTAGAGCTAAGTAAGCTCTCCACAAGAAGCTCTTCTAAACCTGCCATAACAAAGCTTAAAAGTAAACTTCAAAGGGACAAAGATTTAATCAAGAGTTACTTATCTGTATGCCGGAACAAAAGACAACACTCTTAAGATACAGTGCACGACAATGTTAACTTTATCATTTTTAGCATAGAAACCAAAATTACTAGGTATACAAAGAAGCAGAAAAATATGACTAGGAGAAAAAAAAACTACAAACCGATCCCAAAAAATAGCCATGATGGAATTAAGAGACCATAGTAGAAAACAGCTCTTATACATCTTACAAATATGCTCAAAGGCATGAAAACCAACATAAACGTACTGAGAAGGAAAATGGAAAGTATATGCAACCTCTAGATAGAAAAAAAAATCAATATCTGAAGTGAAAAATACACTGACTGGGTTTCAGAGTAGTTAGATACTAGAAAAGAAAAGGTCAGTGAATTGGAAGACATAGAAATAAAACTATTTTTTAAAAAAAGCACTAAAAAAGTAGCCGGGAGTGGTGGCTCATGCCTGTAATCCCAGCTCGCTCTTAGGGAGGCAGAGACAGAAGGAAAGCATGAGCTCAGGTTTGAGACCTGCCTGGGCAACATAGCGAAACCCTGTTCTTAAAAATAGAAAAATTAACATTAAAATTAAAAAGCACAAAAACATAGCCAAAAATAAAGCATTAACAAGTTTTGTGATAATATCAAGGAGTCTAGCATATATGTAATTGGACCTCTCAAGAACAGAGGACAGAGATGGAGCTCAAACTTTCAGGAAATAGCTAAAGATTTTTTTCAAATTTGACAAATACTATAAGCCTACAGATATAAGATTCTCAACCCAAGAAAAACAAGTAAATGGATGATGATGATGATGATAGATAGATAGATAGATAGACAGATAGACAGATAGACCCACACTAATGTATGTTATGATCAACATGATGAAAATCAGTGATAAAGAGAAAATCTTAAAGGCAGCCAGAGGAAAATAATGCACATTACATAAATAACAAAAATAAGAATTATAGCGTACTTCTTAATAGAAAACATACAGGAAAGAAGACAATGGAATGGCACTTTAAATATAAAGTGTCGAATGAAAAAAATATGCCAACCCAGAATTCTAGGCTCAATAAAAACATCTCTCAACAATGAAGGAAAAATAAAAGGATTTTTTTTCCAGGCAAACAAAAGCTGATAGATTCATTGCCAAATGAACTGTTCTATAGGAAATGTTAAAAGGAATTCTTTAAGCAGAAATATGACAATATCAGAAAAGAACTTAGAAATGGTAAATATGTGGGTAAATAGAATTTATCTCACTTTTTAATTTCTTTAAAGTTACCTGATGTTTAAAGGGTAATAGTAACAGTGCATATTGAGGATTCTAACATTTGAAGAAGTAAAATATAGGACAGTAGTACAAAAGATGGGAGACAGATATTGAATAATACAACTATAAAATTCTTACAGTATACATTCAATAATACTGCTTGAATGTAGACTGTGATGAGTTAAACTCTAGAGAAACCACCTACAAAGTCCAAACGGCATAGACAACCAGCCAATAATAGAAATGAAAAATGGAATCATAAAACATACTACTCCAAAAGAAGGCAGGAAAGGAAGGATAAGGAATAAAAACAATTGGGGGAAGTAGGAAACAAATGGTAAGAAAATAAATTTAAACCAATATAACAATAATTACATTAATTGTAAATGACATAACCACTCAAATTAAAAAGTAGAGATTGTCAAATGTATTTTTAAATCAATATTCTACTATTTGCTTTCTAAGAGATAATCAAACAAAAACAAATTTCTCAAATTTTAATTTTGTGTTATTCCAGAATTGTTGAAATTTCTTCAGGTTACTCAATGAATAAATATACTTTCAGGTTAAAATACAAGAGCAGTAAAGGAGGAGGAGGTTCACACCGTTAATTAAAGACAGAGGAAAAACAAGATTCACTAAGTTGTTGAGTAAATAATAATAATACATGCATATATGTGCATTCAATGACAGGAACAGAGGAAAAGTTTAAAAAACAAAAACAAAAAAAGGCACAATGGCTCACACCTATAATCCCAGCACTTTAGGAGGCTGATACAAGTGGATAGCTAGAGCCCAGGAGTTTGAGACCAGCCTGGACAATATAGAGAGACTCCGTCTCTACTAAAAATTAAAAATTTTTTGGAAAAAATTAGCTGGGCATAGTGGTGCACACCTGTAGTCCCAGTTACTTGGGAGTCTAAGGTGGGAGGATTGCTTGAGCCCAAGAGGTCGAGCCTGCATTGAGTCATGATTGCACCACTGCACTTCAGCCTGGGTAAAAGAATGAGATGGGAAAGGAAAGACGGAAGGGGAGCGGAGGGGAGGGGAGGGGAGGGGAGGGTATGAGGCTAATAAAAATTTCCAAGTAAATAGAGTAACATAATAAGCTAAAGATAGATAGATATAAAGACGGAAGGGGAGCAGAGGGGAGGGGAGGGGAGGGTACGAGGCTAATAAAAATTTCCAAGTAAATAGAGTAACATAATAAGCTAAAGATAGATATAAAGGACATATTTAATAATTTTTATTAAAATATAAAGTATGGGTTTTATATTTCAATAAAAATATAGAATAGTATTCATTTGGGGTCATTTCTAATCATTCATCATTGAAACTGAAGATTATTGTAAGCAGAAACTACTTTTCACTTTGAAGGATTTAAAAAATATATGGACTCTACAAAATAATATATAGGATAAGAGATGGTAAGAAAATGCATTAAAAGGAAAAGAGAACTAATGTCAAAATGTAAGGATTTCAAAGGACATCAGAAGTAGTAACAAACAATAAACACAGCAGAAACCTGAACCCATGTTTATCTGAAATGCAAAAAAAAGAAAAAAAAAAGGAATCTAAAGATAAACAATCAGAAAGAAAGTAGATGGTAGGATACACAAAGCAGATCAAACAAATATAAGCATTTTTTAAAAAGATAAGAGAACACCTGTTATGGAACAAATATACAAAGATACAATCAACAAAATATTCCTGAATTGAAGGAATTCAGTTTGTGGACTGTTCACCTTTCTGGGAGCCAAGTAATATTTAGCGAACGTGACTAACACTAAGATATTCTGATGAAGTTTAGGTTTCCAGGAGACTTAGATTTTTTTCTTCAAAATACCAGACGGAAGACAGCATGAAACAATATCTTCAGAGACCTATAGAAATGAACTTTAAGCAAATCTAATGCCTTGGCCTGCTGAGAACATGGTTTGGGAATTTACCCATTTCTCCTGAGCAATAAATAAGCATTCAGGAATGTTCAGGTCTTGGTGGCATGTACTTGCTCCTGATAAATAGTTGCCTATTCATGTTGCCTGTTTCCAGAGAAGTTAGAAGGAACCCAGAAGGCATTAGACAGAGAGAGAGAGAGAGAGAAAAAAAGAGAGAATGAGAATGCAACAGGAAAGGAAATTTCTCAAAGAGTGTCATCAGGTCTCACATTGATAATGTAGTATCATAGGCTGTGAGGCAACATGACGAGGATTAAAGGGGAAAGAAATAAACAATGTTAAAACTATAATTTTAGGGGCCAGGCATGGTGGTTCATGTCTATAATCCCAGCACTTTGGGAGACTAAGGCAGGCAGATTGCAAGAGCAGCCTGGTCAACATATGGGAAACCCCATCTCTACCAAAAAAAAAAAAATGTTTTTAATTGGCCGAGTGTGGGGACACATGCCTGAAGTCCCAGGTACTCGGTAGGCTAAGACAGGAAGATGGTAAGAGCCCAGGAGTTTGAGGCTGCAGTGAGCTATGGTCATGCCACTGCACTCCAGCCTGGGCAACAAAGCAAGATCCCATCTCAACAAACAAACAAACAAAAACAATAACAAATAAGAAACTCTATAATTTTACATATTAAATATCAAAATGTAAATATTTACCTTTTCATGTACCCTTTTAATTAGCTCTTTATATATAACAAGTTCTGTTTTAAAAATATTTTAATACTGGTAGTTGTTCATTTTCATGTCATTATTTATGGCAGAAGGTATTTCTGACATAGACTTTTGTAAAATGCGGCACAAAATCACAGACACAAGACAAGTTGGTCAGTTAGTAAATTGACTAATCAGGATAGGAAACTGCAACATTTAGGTATTGGAAAGAAAAAGTGGTATGCATTTGTAAGAATTTTGGCATTAGCAGCCATTACAATGTGTGGAAATGTGAGTAGAGGTTACTTATCAAATTTCTTATTTCAAATTTCAGATTGATATGGATATCAAATAATTTCCCTGCATGAAAGCATTTGTCTTGAGCTCTGCTTTTGGTGAATCCTAGTATAATTCAGCAGGTTGTTTGTTTTATGTTTTTGTTTTGTTTTGCTTTTTTTTGTGGTTTTTTTTTTTTTTTTTGGCTGTGCAAGGAGACTAGGATAGCAGCTGCTCCCTTACCCTGGACCCTGGGATAACAAAGACAAGACATATGGAGTGGCATAGAACCCCAGTCAATCCACAACCAACATAAAATATTTTGGGAAAAGGGAGAGGGGGGACCATATTATTTGTTATGCAGCATCACCTAGGAAAAGCTGCCTGATACATTGCAGAAGACATATGAATACATACATTCATGTTTCTTGTTTTGCTTATTCCAAACCAACTTTTAAAAAGAACTGTTTTGCTATTCTTAATATTTTTAACAATTTGAAGTTATTCTAGGCTTTAACCTCCTAGACTCTACTCTGGCAGTTTTGTACCACTCTTTCATATTCATTCTCTATCTTAATTTCCACTTATTCTATATGTGCTTTTAAAATCTGAGTTCTTTGGAGCTACTCCCTTAGGCAACTTCACTGGTCTCTTCAATTGTTCCCTCTGTTTATTGCTTACTGGAACCACTTGTGTTGTAGATAAAGTCAGAATTTTATTCTTGAGAGTGTTTCCCAACCAGACTGAATTACCTCCCCCTTTAGAGGCTTTGGTCTTGGGACCTTTTCTCTGAAATGATAAAGTCTGCCTTCCTTAAACCTAGAATAGTCACCTGACAATGTGTACACCTTATTTTTTTTTTTTTCAAAAAGCAGTGTCTACACGATGACATGGTCACTTTTTCTCTTCAGTTTTCGTAATTTTCACTTATTTAATCAATTATTCATTATTGATTAAAAGTATATTCAATAAAACTGTTTCCATCATCATTTCCTATGTTTTCTGACAGGTATAACCAATGCTTAGCCTGGGCTGACAATGAAATTTTTAATTTAATTTTATTTATTTTTTTTTTTTGAGACAGAGTCTCGCACAGTCACCCAGGCTGGAGTGCAGTGGCACTATCTCGGCTCACTACAAGCTCTGCCTCCTGGGTTCACGCCATTCCCCTGCCTCAGCCTCCACCGTAGCTGGGACTACAGGCACCCGCCACCATGCCTGGCTAATTTTTTGTATTTTTAGTAGAGACGGGGTTTCATCCTGTTAGCCAAGATGGTCTCGATCTCCTGACCTCGTGATCCACCCGCCTCAGCCTCCCAAAGTGCTGGGATTACCGGTGTGAGCCACCGCACCCAGCCTTAACAATAAAATTTTTAGCAGATGGATATTCACATAACTGATAGTCAACTTTACCACTAGATATGACTGTTATATTTTGTGATCTGTATTTCTTAGTCTGCACAGTCAGAAATGAGAACTATGGTGGAAAATTATGTTGGTACTAGATCCTTTTTTTTATTATTATAGTAATAATATATTAACCAGATGAATTACCATACCTAAAACTTCTGAGTTTTTAATGTCTTAATAGACTGCTAAAGGCTGAAAGATACACTCATTTAAAAATAACAGTGTACTCTTTTTCAGAAAGGGTACTTATTACAATTCTAATTATATATTTTATTTGAAATTGTTTAATCCTTATGTCTCTCCTGGATAGCAAGACTGCAGAAGAGGTGCTACATACATCATTTTGTTTTCAATCCAATATTTCTTAAGAATCTAGAACACAGCACTACTTCAAAATATTTATTCACTGGAGTACAGATTCATGTCTGTAACCACTGGCTCTGACAAGGTCATTTTCTTTTCTTTAAAGCGATCACAGGGCAGAGTTCAGGTGAGGATGGAGAATAGAATACACAGACAGTCTTACGTGTGTACATGCTTCATCCTTGGACCCATAAATGCAGTCATCTTCAACCAAAGCACATTTTCCAAAAGTGAAGAAAGGTTGGCATCTTTTTAGAGTTTCCTCCAGAAGCTAATCCTGAGACAAAGATTAAATGCAAATAGCTAATTTGGAAGGGAATCTAAGGAAACACCAACGGGCGAGTGAAGAAAGTAGACAGGAAGGGAAGGCAGTCGGTAAGTGGCAACTAATCTAGCAAGTCGCCACTATTGTTAACTAGAACCTAATCTTACTGGGGAAACTGATGATCTCACCTAAGAGAACATGAAAGTTTATGCTCTAATTCCTATCAGTCATTGATTGAGACAAATTCCTGAAGAAATTAAATCTTCAGCACTTCCACCCTGACCTATGTATAGACGGAAGAAACTCTAGAGACCAGAGGAAGCTCCTCAGGCAGAGATATAGATGCTGGCAGTTAGAAGTTGAGCCATCCTGCACTGAAATGGTAATATGCAAGCAGTCATGTCCTGGGCACCAATCGCATCAACCACAGATGGCTTCTACAAAGCAAAAATGTGATGTAATTGCCTCAGTAAGAGGAATAAAGCCTGGGCAGCAAAATAACATGGGAGGAATCACATGGCCTCTCTCCACTGAACACCAGAATTAGACCTTTTTTGTCAGAGTATAAAGCAAACGTTAACCCCATTTTTCCTTGGGAGAAATGATGAGCAAATCATTGATCTGAATTTAGATGTTCTTTGGCTAAGGTGTGAAGTATTCTCTTTAATGACATGAGTTATATTTGAGGTATCTCTGAGGATGTTGCATTTTATTGGGAGAAGGAGTGGTAAGGAGCAGAATTTGTACCTTTTCTTTAAGGAATTAGACTTCATTGCATTCCCAGTATTAGTCATATGGAGACGCAAATCCCAAAAAGATATAAAGACTTGGAAGTCTGCCTTTAAATTAGGCTGGGGTTCAGAGTCATCTTTCTGAAACTGATGGCAGTCGGCCATGGACACAAAGGAGGACTGGCATACCCCAGGACACTCTTGGTAGAATAGAAAAATCTTCTGCAGACCAAGGACTAAATTTAACATCAGCCCTCTAATGATAAAAGTTATAGCTAATTGTTTTTAGTGTTTTCTATGCATCAAAGTACATATGTTATCATACAGTCATGCACTGCATTACGAGGTTTCCCTCAGTGACGGACCACGTATACAGCGTTGTCCCATGAGATTATAACACCATATTTTTACTATACTTTTTTAATTTGGATATGTTTAGATACACAAATACTTGTCATTGTGTTACAACTGCCTACAGTATTCAGTACATAACATGTTGTACAGGTTTGTAGCCTATGAGCAATAGGCTATACCATATAGCCCAGGTGTGTAGTAGGCTATACCATCTGGGTTTCTATAAGTACACTCTATTATGTTCACACAAGGGTGAAATCCCCTGTATTAGTTCATTCTCACACTGCTTTAAAGAAATACCTGAGACTGGGCAATTTATAGAGAAAGAGGTTTAATTGGCTTACAGTTCTACAAGCTCTATAAGAAACATGCTGCTGGCAGCTGCCCAGCTTCTGGGGAGGGCTTAGGAAGCTTAAAGTCATGGCAGAAGGCAAAGGAGTAGCAGGCACATCACATGGCCAGAGGAGGAGCAAGGGGGTATTTGGGGTGCCACACACTTTTAAATGATCAGATCTCTCAAGAACTCACTATTGCAAGGAGAGTACCAAGGGGATGGTACTAAACCATTCATAAAAAAATCGGCTCATGATCTAATCACCTCCTGCCAGGCCCTTCCTCCAACATTGGGGATTACAGTTCAACATGAGATTTGAGCGAGGACACAGATCCAAACCATACCATAACCTAAGGACACATTTCTCAGAGTGTATGCCTGACATTAAGTGACGCATGACTGTATGTAGTACTCTCTATATCTTTATAAGGTAAACATTATTTTTATTCCCATTTGTATTCATTTTCTATTATTACAATAAAAAACTACCACAAGCTTATCCACTTAACTAAAGGTCATGATGTTGCAGGTCTGTAGGTCAGATGGAGAAGGGTAGAATCTGTTTCCTTGCTCATTCACGTAGTTGGCAGAAAGTAGTTCCTTGCAGCTGTAGGACCAAGGTCCCCATTTCCTGAACTGTCGGATAAAAGCAGTTGCCAGCTTATCGAGGTCATTCATTCTTTGGCTCCAGTCATCTTCCCCGCTATGCAAAGCTGGCAACAGTGGGTTAAATCCCACTCCTATTTTGAATCTCTCCTGCCTATTTTGCCACTGCCCCTGTCTGACTGACTGTTCTGCCTTCCTCTCCACTTTTAAGGACTCATGTTATTACATTAGTTCCACCCAGATAATTCAGAATAATCTTCCCATTTTCATGTCCATAACCTCAATTCCATCTGCAAAGTTATTTTTGCCATTAAACGTAACATATTCACAGCATCCAGAGATTAAGGCATGGACATCTTTGAAGGAGGACAAAATTATCCTGCCTAGCACAGTCAACATTCTGGCTGGCAAGGATTCAAGTCTGCCCCAGATGCAAAATACCCAGTGTCTAAAGATTTTTATATCCCACGAATCTGAAGAACTCTTGACATTCAAGAAATTAATATAAAAGTGAGTTTTAAAAAATCTTTGCTTTGAGTATTGCCTTCCATGAAGCAATCTTCTAACCTCTTAGTAGCATTGGAAGAACACTTTGAGTCACTAGTATTTATGTATGAATTAAACAGATTGCTTCCTTTCACATGAGTGGTCTAGATACTGAGGAGCAATGGGAAACCAGAAAGAAAGGACACTGAATGGAAGCTAATATGAAGGAAAACTATACTCTTGCTGGATTGTTCTAGGGCCTACCAGAAATAAAACTGAAGTATTTTTTAATTAACATAGTTTCAATCTGTGGAACCAATACTGTTTTAGTGTAACCTTACTTCATCTCCTGGGATATAGAAGATAGAATTCTTCTTTTCTCCCCTAGCAACATTTTTTTCTACTCAGTTACCCAAACTGCAACCAAATCCTAGTGCTGTTACCCCAAGAAGTCAGCTGAATGTGTTCTCTTTCTGTTCTCATTGTCACGCTACTATTAATACTTAGCAATTCACCTGAATTAGTGAAACAGCCTCATAATTGCAGGTTTTCCTCAAATCTCCTTGCTTCTAATTTGCCTCCTACATTATGACCCAAATTCTTTTTCTAAATTATTCATCTGATCATGCCATTCTCTTTCAGAAAATCCTTCAATGTTTCTCCAATTTCCTTAGCAAGAAATTCAAGGATCTTCCAATCTCATTTCAACCCCACTCTGGCCTAAAATTCCAGTTCCACCGCATATTGGCTAACAGACGTGAGGCAATTCTCTGATCTCTAAATACAACTTTTGTATAATATCTATCTAAATGATACAGTATGGGATTACAGCAAGAACATGAGTTGTACCCCAAGCTGCTAGCACCTAGAAAATGCTTAATAAGTAGTAGTTATCAGAGTACCTTTGTTGTCTCATTGCCCCACACTGCTTACTATGCAACCCAGACTCTGAACTGAACCGACACTTTCTGTCCTCAAAAAGATCCACATCTCATGTTTTGTTCATGCAACTCTGAGATTTTTTTCATGGAAATTCCTTTATTCTGAAGCCTTTTACCCATATTTTGAGCCTGGAAAAATTCTGTTGATCTTTTAAGACACAGCTCAAATTTGCCATCTCTCTGAAAACTGCATGATCTCTCTTGGTCTGATTATTCACTCCCACAATTGTGCTCCTATGGCACTTTTTTCACATCATTAGCATTTGTCACCTGTGTCAAAACTTGTTGCGTGAGTATGTAACTTCTCATCTAGATGGTGAGCTTCTTGAAGCCAGGCCTGGTATCTCATTATAGTTTCATCACTGCCAAGTGCAATGATGGACTTGGGGTGGACGCTCAGCAAATATTTGTGGAATTGATTGACATAACAGTACCTAAAGACACAGTGTCAATGCTGGCCTGTGTTACTTCTCCCATGGAAAAATTAATCTAATAATCATCCGTAGTATTTATTAGTACTATTATTACAAAGATTACCTTGGTTTCTTTTTCTTGAAGGACAATAGGTCAGATGTTCACCAATTATGGCTTTCCTAGATGCTTCTGCATAATTGAATTCAATATTTTATTTACATTTTTCCCTAAACCAAATGCCCATATTAAGAATGTATATATGTATATAAATGTGAATAGTGGCATTCTTATGAGCAATCCTATGATAAAAAGAAGTTAGATGGCAGAAGGATTTTGGTCAGAAAACACATTTTACAAGGCAGCTTCTAAGGGGTTATTTTAAACAACAGTGAGGGGAAAAATTATTTCAAACAGATGAAAAATACCTCTCCACTGTCCCTCTAATGGATGTACTTTAAAGAAAGCCAAGGGGAATTTTAAACTCCACATACATTTTATGAACATTCAAATGAATATCTCTGACTAATCTCAAGTGCATTTGAATAAAAAATAGAACAATTTTGATGTTCCAAGTTGAATTATTAAGTAAAAATATTCAGTTATCAGATAGTTAATTAAGTGGAACTGACTGTATTCATTAAAATATTTGTTCCAAACAAATGTATTTAACATTCAGATATTATGCAGAATAGGTGACAATTGCATATCTCCATGGAGATCAATAATGGGATTCAGATCATTGTGTAAAGAGTCTGCAAGTTTAATGCAGAGAGAATGTCATTATTATTTCTCTCTTAATGATGGTCATTATGCGCAAACACTGATTGAATTCCATTTGTTACCTGCATTTGAGCTGAGAGGAATAATTACAATTTAAGTGTCTCCATTAAAATTCATAAAAGAATATGAATGCAAAAATTATACTTGAAACTGACAAAATATACTTTGAGGATATAAATTGTGTTTTCTGATAGGTCTCTTAAAAGTATTAAAAATAGCTTCATTTTAATAAGATGACATATAAAGATCATGTGTTATCCTCACCTTTATGTTAATTTTAATGCTGCAATACATGACTAATAATAAAAAGTAAAGGAATTAACTTTTGAAAAGTAAAATCAATTAAACAATGTGCCAGTTATCACCAGTACTTTTCAGGATTGGGTCATAGTCATCCATTTTTTTAAAAAAATGTTTTTAATTGCTATATGATATTAAAATTATGTTCTATCATTCCATATATTGGTGATGTCTTCTTACCACCTACTGCTGTTGGTAGCTAACAGACTCAAGGTTTGGATGGATGTAAATTAAATATGCTATGTTCTATTTCACTCATTTGGTATATATTTCTGTGCACTGTTCAGCATCTATAATTTGAGGTGCTAAGGGTTATTACTTTTCAGCCACACCAACCCAAAATTTCCAGTTGCTTAACTTGAATTTTTCCTAGAGTGAAGTGAAACATACTAAGATGTCATATAGGATATCACGGGTCCTTGAAACTTTTGCCTTTTCATGGCCTAGAAGAGTTCTCTAAGCCTGATGAGACAAAGCTGAGTATTTAATGCTACAGAAGCCACAAGAGAAATGAAAGCAGTCGAGTTCTGAGGCATTTATGAGGCTCATCAAGTGTTTGGAGAAGCATCTCAGGGTAGACTCGCAGCTTTCTTTCAGTACCAGATACCCTTTTCTAATTCTAGATCAAAAATTAAAATTGCAGTGTCTTAAATTTAAAAGTTTCTATGTTACAAAACTATATGTGCTGTTAAACTATTAATTACAAACAAGGAAGTCGTAGAATTTTTAAGTGAGGAAGATCTTATATATCTCATAATTTATACTTTATTCATTTTACAGATAAGAAACCCAAGGTCTAGAGATGCCGAGAATTAAATGTTTTTAAATCTTAGTGACAGACTTCAAACCGAAACACAATTATCTTGACATTGACTACAACATTCTTTATAAGTAATATTGTTGGGCGTTGCTATCTGTCAATATATTCACTTTTGCATCACTTTCTTCTTCCACAGATGAAATTTAAAAAAAAAACTTGTTCACTCAATGTAAAATTTCTTGAAGGAATGTTAAGAAAAATTATATTTGTGACTATGCTTATGTGTGTTAAAATGGCTGTAAATTAAAGAAAAATTACCTGTGTTACAATTAAAAAACATAAATTACATTTGCCTGAATGCATGAGTTTTTTAAATGGCCTAATTAGGTATATCCAGAATTTTCTTCAGTTTCCATGTTCCCAATTTTGCCAGCTGATCACTTTGAGGTAAAATGTGGAGCTTGGAATTATACCGGACAGTATCTACTCACTGGCTATAGCACTTGGCAGTTTTCCGTAAGATTCTGATTCTCTTGAATCAGGAGAAAAGACAAGATTTCTATCAAGTCTTTGTCCTTTCTGAGATACTTAAAACCATTGAAAATAAGGAGGAGGAGGAAAAGGAAGAGGAAGAAAAGAGGTGGTATTGGAAGGGACAAAAAGAAGAGAAAAAAGAAAAAGAAAAATGCAAATATTAGAATTAGAGATTAATTATTTCTTGCTGAAATAGCAAATAGGACAAAATATTTTCATTGCATTCATCTCTACTTGTGCATTCTCTTTTAGAGACAAGAACCTTGAGCCAGAAACAACCCTCTTTTACAGACTGAGCAAAACATCAAGATAGTATGCTACCCAGTAACTACACATAAAGATTGGTGGAAAATATTTGAATGTAGTCTGATATAAATAACCAGTAATTGTACTATCATTTTAAATGGGAAAAGAAAAGACCTTTGCGCCTTTTAAAGAAATGAGTACACTTACCTTAAAGAAGTAGACCAATGTTTAACAGGATAATACGCAAATGTGACCTAAGCTTTTGATTATATCAGTACCTACTAACAGCAGTTCAGATCAACTGGGATGAAATTATAAGTATCAAAAAGGATGAGGAAAATAGCTACCAACTGAATTTCTTAACTAGTTATTCCTGATTTACCGCACGCTGTGCTATTTGAACGGCAGTTCCTCAGGTATGCAAATCTCACTAGATGCTGAAGCATAGTGCTTTCTACATGTAGGGTAAAACTTACACCAATCATTTCTCCAGCATGTTCAAGCTAATCTGATGTTATCCTCTGTCACGCTTTATTTCTCAGTTCTCTGACATGGCAAGAGAAGTTCATGGCAACCATAATTTGTCCTTATAATTCTTTTGGAACTATTCAGTGCATGCAACAGGGAGCAGACAGTTTCTGGAATGAAGAATCAGGCTTAATTGGTTAAAAAGATTGAAATGGCTAAATTAAAATCAAGTCATATACTGCAGCCAGGAAAAGGAAACAAGGAAA